>NC_091443.1:59869349-59904349 GCF_964237555.1 Oryctolagus cuniculus
CTTCTACATGACTTCTGCCTTCCACATTGAGGTAACCACTCACATCTTCCTCCCTTTGGGCTTACAGTTGTAACAGCTTGGATTACTCAACTAACCTCTTTGTGATTCTCCTACATGATATCTCATATGTGTTAATGACTTTGTAACAAAAGCATTTCTCAAGTTTTAAGTGTGCTTTCTGTTCCCTACTATAACCCAAATATGTTATTTTCAATTAGAAGGGTGGTGGTGATATGGAAACACGCCCTCAAACATGTGGCAAATCCAGTTAGAACAGTAGGTTAGAAGTGTCACTGGGCATTGGGAGTGAAAGGATGCCTTCTGTCCATGATACATTCCTTTGTATTTTTGGTTTTGGTATCACCTAAATGTATTGGCCATAAAGAAAAATAATGCTAAGAAAATAATATTCCTTCCAATATAGAAAAGAATCATTGTGGAAACTGTTTGCTAAATCCAAAATCTAGTTTAGACATTACATGTGGATTCCATGAATGTATAGTCCATGAAGTTGATTTGCACATGAGGAGATAGGTTCTGTTCAAAAATTATTTTGCAGGAATTTCATGGAATCTAATAGAATGCTTTGTACATTAACATGTATTCTCTATTTTTAAAATTACATGCCATTAAATTATTAAAGTTTTGATACTGAGTTATATTACAGATACAACTCATAGACTAGTCACTACCTTCTCTGGACTAACGAGAACAATTGCTTGCATTTACCTTGCCTTTATGAAGGGAAGTCTCACTAGTGATATTAAGCACAGGTCTCTTCAGGCCACAGAGAATAAAGCCTTCCAGTCAAGATGAAACTTTCCGTCACATCTTGAATTAACAGTACTGCAAGCAGTGAATGCAAAACTTGTCTTCTTTTTGGCAACAATTTAGCAAAGGCATATGCTTCGAACTCAAATGACTTCACTTCAAGTTGAAATTAAGAAATGTTTTGAAGCATAGTCATTTGATAATAATTTGCTTCAAAATAAGCAACATGCTTCTTTTTAATGCAACCCACATCCTTAACATGTGACTCAACAATGTGGCAAATGAGAAAAGAAAGTGCTCTCAAAAATAGTCCCGAAATATATTCCAGTTCAGGATTTTCCAGTGATGGCGCTTCTCTGTTATTTAGGTCCCCACTTTATGGCTGTCTGTGCAAACCCCACCATTCTCTTCTTCGTCACAATGATGACAAATGCTCTGAGAACGAGGAGCTGGGTTTCTGCCAAGACCTATTCTCGATTTCTGCATGTTTCAGCTTTCAAGCCCTGATTGCTTTCTCCTCTCTCCCGGGGACCACTAGCTTACCTTATTACGAGGAGGAATGACCCTTGGACTGCACAACTGCAATCCAGAATCTCCCCCCAGTTGTAACCTTAGAGATGCCAATGGTATCGAAACGCTAATCAAGATCAGAAGGTCAGAGAGACAAACGCATTAGTACATATATAGCCTCCAAGTTATTTGGCAGTTTTCTTGGCCTGCAAAAAAACCCATTTTAAAAGTTTCTTTTGACATATTTATTGCCTTTTTGTTTACAGTCTGTACGCTGCCAGGATTCTTAATGTATATAGGGGATTCCACCATTTGAGTATGCTGTCTCTGTTTCATTTGCAATCTATTTCCTAAACCATGAACAACAGCTTCCTCTCTCTTCAAACAATGCATTATCTTCTTATTTGGTTTTTTACTACTCAAAAATATTCCATAAACTACTCAAACTAAAAGATTTGGATATTGGGGCTGGCGCTGTGGCGTAATGAGTAAAGCCGCCACCTGCAGTAGCGACATCCAATATCGTTGCCGATTGGAGTCCCAACTGTTCCACTTCCGATCCAGCTCTCTGCTATGGCCTGGGAAAGCAGTAGTAGAAGATGGCCTAAGTCACTGGGCCTCTGCACCCACATGGGAGACCTGGAAGAAACTCCTGGTTTCGGATCAGCCCAGCTCTGGCTGTTGTGGCCATTTAGGGAATGAACCAGCAGATGGAAGGCCAGTTCTCCCTCGCTCTGCCTCTGCCTCTCTGAAACTCTGCCTTTCCAATAAATAACTGAATCTTAAAAAAAAAAAAAAAAAAAAAAAAAAAAAACAACTTGGATATTGAAAGTGAAGGCAGCCGGCGACGTGGTTCACTAGGCTAATCCTCCGCCTTGCGGCGCCGGCACACCGGCTTCTAGTCCCGGTTGGGGCGCCGGATTCTGTCCCGGTTGCCCTTCTTCCAGGCCAGCTCTCTGCTGTGGCCCGGGAGTGCAGTGGAGGATGGCCCAAGTGCTTGGGCCCTGCACCCCATGGGAGACCAGGAGAAGCACCTGGCTCCTGCCATCGGATCAGTGCGGTGCGCTGGCTGCAGCACACCAGCCGTGGTGGCCATTGGAGGGTGAACCAACGGCAAAGGCAAAGGAAGACCTTTCTCTCTGTCTCTCTCTCACTGTCCACTCTGCCTGTCAAAAAAAAAAAATTTTGAAAATTAAAAAAAAAAAAAAGTGAAGGCAGAAGTGGGGTGGGTGTTGTGACACATCAGGTTAAGCTGCCATCCCATATTGGAGAGCCTGGGTTCAAGTCTCACCTGCACTATTGATCCATCTTCATGCTAATGTGCACCCTGGGAGGCAGCAAATGATAGCTCAAGTTCCTGCCACTCCTCTAGGAAACCGGGATGGATTTCCTGGCTCTGGCTTACAGCCTTGCCTACCCCAGGATGTTTTAGGCATTTGGGGAGTAAACCAGTAGATAGAAGATCTCTTTCTTGCTCTGTCTTTCAAATAATTGAAAATGATATTTTTTAAAAATGAAGGTAGATTAAAAAATGAACTATGGGATGAGTTCATTTGGTGTAGGAGCTAAGACACTGCTTTGTGATGCTCGTGTCATCTCGGAGTGCATCGGTTCATGTTCTGGCTTTACTTTGGATTCTAGCTCTCTGCTAATACATACCTTGGGAGGCGGTGGTGATGGTTCAAGTAGCTGGGTCTCTGCCACCTATGTAGAAGACTCAGATGGAGTTCTTGGCTCCTAACTTCGATCTGCCCCATTCCTGACTGTTGTGGGCATTTGAGGAATAAACCAGCAGATGGGCTATCTGTGTTCATCTCTACCTCTTTTTTTTTTTTTTTTTTTTTTTTTGACAGGCAGAGTGGACAGTGAGAGAGAGACAGAGAGAAAGGTCTTCCTTTTGCCATTGGTTCACCCTCCAATGGCCGCCGCGCCGGCACGCTATGGCCGGCACGCTATGGCCGGCACATCGCGCTGATCCGATGGCAGGAGCCAGGTGCTTTTCCTGGTCTCCCATGTGGCTGCAGGGCCCAAGCACTTGGGCCATCCTCCACTGCACTCCCAGGCCATAGCAGAGAGCTGGCCTGGAAGAGGGGCAACCGGGACAGAATCTGGCATCCCGACCGGGACTAGAACCTGGTGTGCCAGCACCGGAAGGGAGGATTAGCCTATTGAGCCACGAAGCCGGCCCTCTACCTCTGTCTTGACCTTTCTGCCTTTCAAAATTAAAAAAAAATGCACAGCTTTTCTTTAAGCTGCAAACTATTAGAATTTAATCTGGCTTCATAGTTAAATTATTTAAATTGGTTAAATAAAACAGGGGTAGACAAAGGTTTTTGAATCCACATAGGACAGTAATTAATTGCTTAACTTCTTCAAAGTCACTTGAACTTTCTCAAATGATAATAAATTAGAACAATCATTTGTTTTCTCCTATATTCTAGACAATTTCCATGAGTTTATTGCAATCTTTTTTGAAAACTTTTATTTAATAAATATAAATTCCCAAAGTACAGCTTTTGGATTACAATGGCTTTTCCCCCCAATAACTTCCCTCCCACCTACAACCCTCCCATCTCCCACTCCCTCTCCCATTCCATTCACATCAAGATTCATTTTCAATTATCTTTATATACAGAAGATCAACTTAGTGTATAGTAAGTAAAGATTTCAACAGTTTGCACCCACACCGAAACACAAAGTGTAAAATACTATTTGAGTACTAGTTATAGCATTAATTCACATTGAACAACACATTAAGGACAGAGATCCTACATGAGGAGTAAGTGCACAGTGACTCCTGTTGTTGACTTAACAAATTGACACTCTTGTTTATGGCATCAGTAATCACCCTAGGCTCTTGTCATGAGTTGCCAAGGCTATGGAAGCCTTTTGAGTTTGCAGACTTTGATCTTATTTAGACGAGGTCATAGTCAAAGTGGAAGTTCTCTCCTCCCTTCAGAGAAAGGTACCTCCTTCTTTGACCTGTTCTTTCCACTGGGATCTCACTTGCAGAGATCTTTCACATGTTCTCTTCACTTTTGGGCTCCCAGCATCAGGCCTCTGGTGAATGCCCAGTGAAGGTGGAAGTAACCAAGTGAGCTCAACACTGCCTTTCCCCTGCATGTTTTTTTTTTTTTTTTCCAGAGTGTCTTGGCTTTCCATGCCTAAAATTCTCTCATGGGCTCTTCAGCCAGATCTGAATGCCTTAAGGGCTGATTCTGAGGCCAGAGTGCTGTTTAGGACATCTGCCATTCTATGAGTCTGCTGTGTATCTCACTTCCCATGTTGGATCGTTCTCTCCCTTTTTGATTCTATCAATTAGTATTAACAGCACTTGTCTTGTTTATGTGATACCTTTGGCTCTTAGACCTATCAGTGTGATCAATTGTGAACTGAAATTGATCACTTGGACTAGTGAGATGGCATTGGTACATGCCACCTTGATGGGATTGAATTGGAATCCCCCGGCATGTTTCTAACTCTACCATTTGGGGCAAGTCAGAATGAGCATGTCCTAAATTGTACATCTCCTCCCTCTCTTATTCCCATTCTCTAATCTTTACCACAATACATCTGGGGAAATATTAAGATACCTGTTCACAGAAAAGGAGATACATTGAATTTAGGTGACACAGGATTAGCACAATTTCATTTCTTCCAATTTCCTGCAGTGTTTCAGTATACAACATCAAATGACTTGTTGGTTAGCCAACTATTTTAGCTAATTATTCACTGATCAGAACCAACATAATATACTTAATTTACTCATTGTTTTACATTTGGGGAGACACAACATGACAGTTCCAAGAATCCTATTAAATGTCAGTAAAAATAATGGAGTGTAGATTGACTCATGCCATCCTAGAGAATCTACTCAGAAAGGCACCAACATTTAACTGATTTTAATAATCAAAGTGTAGACATTCCTTGAGCAAGGTGCTGTGGCTACATTCTGTAAGATGTTGTGCAAGAGTTTCCACATTTTAATTTAAAAGAAATCAAAGATACTGTTGAGTTACTGGTTTGGTTCCATGAACAGCATTTAATCTAAATGGATGACTGTTCTGTGACCTTACTTATAGTACCTGTTTTCTTTTCTTTTTTTTTTTTTTAACTCTAGAAAGACCAAAGGGCTATATTTTGTCGAAGGTGCCATTCCTCATCCCCATTTGCTAATGGCATAAGTTTTCACTCAACTCGTGGAATGAGTCTAAGATTACCATTTAGGAATGGCATATCTCTTTAAACCATTCCCAGTGGTTTATATGGCAATGAGGAAACCAAGAAGCATATTTTTCTTGCTGTCTTACATGCAGTGTTTGCTCTTTGGCAGCATGCCTGGAGGGTGAGGGTTGGTTTCTAGATAGATCTTTCAGTCTTCCTCCTTGCCAATTACCATCACTCAAATATCCTGATTATCAGTGGTATCTCAAACTCTGGGTTACACCTCCTTCTTATCCCACTTTATTCCACTTCCAAGTAGAGCTTCTAAAATTGATGCTTCTATTAATAATGCTACTCAGCTTGTCTGACCATTTGTCCCTGAAGATAGTAGAAAAGAGAGTAATTTCTGAAAGCAAAGGTAAATAACCCAAACCTAACATTCCATAAAACACAAAAGGGTATTCTACTTAATGTGAAATTAAAACTAATACTCAACCAAAAAAAATCTAAGTTTCTAAAAGTAAAGCTATTTGTAAATATCAATGTTGGGGCCCTTGTTTTGCTTACATAATTTCACATAGGTTTCTCAAATAGCTACAATGTCTTAAATTTTATGTTTTTCTTCATCCCTCCTTACCTTCTTCACTCTGAAAAATTTTGATTTCTACTTCCATCTTTTTAAGACATAGGCATAGACATTTATACTGAATGGATACTTAAGCAAAACCTTACCATTTTGTGTTAAATTTCCTGACAGGTTCATGTCCATATGGGGAAATGCTTAATATATTCATATAGATCAAAGGAAGAAGTAATGTTTCCATTGTGCTTGGAAGTACCCTGGAGGACCTGCAGAAGTGGGTGGCATTTGAGTTGACTCTTCAGCTTGATCTAGTGGTAGACCAAGACACTCCTGATTTAGACAATAGGATGAGCAAAGCCACAGGAGGAGAGTGAATGAGATATTGGTGGCCTGGAAAGTTGTCCAGTGAAATATGACTTATCCGTGTGTGGTGGGTTTGATAAGGTGGAATAAGATGGTAAGAAGTCATCTTTGCAATTTGTTCTGTCAGCAAACAGGAAATACTTGAGGCTTCAAATAATACTATGTCTGATATAATCTACTTTATCTGCCCAAACAAGCTTTAATCAACTGATTAACACTTTGCTATAATGGCAGAATCGAAGCTCTTTGTCCAACCCTGTACTTAAGAATGCACAAGATTTCTTTTTAAGATTTCTTTATTTGTTTGAAAGGCAGAGTTAAGCGGGTAGGGGGTAGAGAGGGAGAGCATCTTCCATCCATTAGTTCATTCCCCAGATGTCTCTAATGGCCCGGGTTGGGCCAGGACAGAGCCAGGAGCTTCTTCTGGGTCTCCCACGTGGGTAGCAGAGGCCTAAACCCTTAATCATCTTCCACTGCTTTCCCAGGTGCATTAGCAGAGGGCTGGATCAGAAGTGGGAGCAGATGGGACTTGCTCTGGTGTCACAGGTGGAGGTCTGACCTGCTAAAGCACAATGCTGGCCCTCGGAATGCTGCGGTGACAAGTAAGTCATTATGTTCCTCTTGACTCATAGGGCTTTTTAGAGCAAACCTGTAAGAGGAAGTAAACTACCTACATTTTTCTAGTCCGGAAAAGGGCCAAGCTTAGACACAAACCACAGGGGGCTCAGTGGCTAGCAGCCAGGAAAAAGTCTACAGGAATAGGAAAGGAGAGGTGCTTCAGGGCACCCGTTCTGGGATGCTCCCTTAACAGTTCTCACTGCTCCTTCTTTCTCAGTCTCCTCCTCTCATTTGTCACCCTAAGAGAAGGAAAAAGATTGGAGAAAATGACTTTTGTCTATTTGGAAATAAGCTAGCCTTATCCTCCAGTGCAGCCCACTTCAGATGTTCTTGAAGAGTTAAAATTGTATTATATGTGCAGGTGTAAAAAGTTAAGCTTAAGCTTACAGGTTTAAACCTTCCTGGTGCAGCTGTGAAAATAAGACAGAGTAAAGTAGCACCTTGACAGTAGGGACTCCATTTTGGAGCCCTTGAGACTGCATTCTGGGAAAGCAATCCCCCCCCCCCCCCCCACCGTGAGACTCTGGTCTGAAACTATGATCTCAAATAGTCAGACAATAGCAGTACACTACATAACCCTTGGCAATGCACAAAAACCCCCTAGCATGACTGCTCAAGCTTAAAAATAAAAAGGTTACACCTGGGTTACCTGAGCTAATAATGAAAATGTGATTTGTCTATGTCTTAAAATCATAATTTCTGATTGTAAGATATTAGCAACCACTTAGCAACCGTGTATTCTCTCCCCCCTCCCGATTTTGCGGTTTTTGCCTTTATAAACCCTAACCTTTGGTTATTCGGGGCTGCTCTGCTCATGATGATCAGACAGCCCCAGCATGCTGGATAATCAATAAAACTTCCCTGTGCTGTTTGCGTAAGAGACGTGTCTCTTGGTGACGTTTTTCGGGCGGTCGACTCTAACATTCTGAAGGCACAGAAGCCAATGGAATTTAGTTGGGTGGGCTGTTCTGTTACTTAACAGGCATAAGGAGTCTATCCCAGAACATTCATTCTGCTTGGTAAGAATTGGCCCTGGGCTGTGTAAATTCAAGTGATGTTTCATATATCTGGGGACATGAGGCATTCCATGTCCTGGAAAACTCCATCACTGCCGGAAGCACTAGTGCAGCTAGCTTGACTATTTCCTGTCCACTTCGTCCCTGCTTCCAAGCCCGGCACCAGAGGTGAGGCCCTGAATCACCTCTTATTGAAACACTGCTAGAATTTCCCAGCTGATGGTGATGATGACGAAGATGATGGTGGTGGTAATGATGGTTAACTCTTGTTGAGGGCATTAAATACATCACTCTCTTTTCCACATTCATTTTTAAACATTTTATATTTAAATAATTTGAAACTTAAAGAATCTATGAAAGATAGTCTGCACTATTGTATGTCTTCCACAGATTCACATAAGTTTTCAACACATTTGCAACATGTGCTTTAAAATTCTCTTTATCCTTCCCCCTACCAACCCTCCGTATTTTTCCTAAATAATTAATAGTTGGTTACACTTCTCATGCATTTTTGCCCATTAACCTTTCAGTGCATATTTTGAGAAAAATTAAGAAAATTTGACATTGGTGCACTACTTTTACCTGACCTAGAGTCCATATTCCAATTTCATCTATTTTCCCAATAATATCCTTAACCACAGTTTTTTCCAGCATAGAATCTAGTGTAGGATCAGGAATCACAGTTGTCACATCTCCTCAGTCTCTTAACGTGAACCATTATTTGTCCTTTCCTTTGAGGCATTCAGGTCAGCTGTTTTACAGAATGTGCCTCGGTATGGGTTCATGTGATGTGTCACGTGACTACGTTCAGTCTGTGCATTGAGGGCTGGAATACCAAGTAGAGCTGTAGCCTTTTTAGAGTATCATGCTATAGGCACAGTGCCTTTACTGGAGATACTAGTTTTGATCATTTGCTTAAGGTACTGTTTTCTTCACTGTGGGCTTAGTAAAATAATTAATTTTTAATGAGGTACTTGGACTATCATCTAAATACTATGTTCTTTATCAACTTTCCTCCACTGAAACGTAGCATCCGTTGATGATTCATGCCCTAATCAATTTTTTTCTATGATGGTTGCAAAATGGTGATTTCTTGAACTTCATAATTCCTTCTATGTTTATTGTTTGGCCTACTAATGTAAAGAATTGCTTTTTTCTCTTATCTATTATCACACATGCATAGATTGTTATTATTTTCAGAAGATAATCCATTACTTTATTTTTTAAAAACTTTTTAGTTGAGAGGCAGACAGACAGAGATACAGAGATAGAAGTGGATGCTCACTTCCAAAATGATGCAGGGGCTGGAGTCAGGTCCCAGAAACGCAGTGCAGGTCCCTCACTTGGGTGACAGGAACCCGGTTACTGAAGTCGGCCCTTTTGCCTCTCTGAGTCTGCATTGGCAGGAAGCTGGAATTGGGAAGCCATAGCCAGGAATTGAACCCAGGCACTCCTACATGGGACATGGGCATCTTAACTGTGGACCCACATAGGTGCTCACCCTTATTTTAACACTCAAATTATTCTAGATTTGACCAATAGAAGCCCCTTCAAGCTAGCTGCATGTTCCTTTTAAAATATATATATATACACACACACATATATATATATATACACACACATATATATAATGTATTTGTTAGAGTTCCCACCTACTGGTTCAATCCCCAGGTGCAGGGCTGGCTGAAGCCTGGAAAAGGAAACTCAGTCCAGGCCTGAAACACAGGTGGCAGCAACGCAAACACTCGAGCCATCATCTGCTCCCTCCCATGGTGCACGTTAACAGAAAGCCAGAGTCAGCCTCTGAACCCAGGGACACTAAAGTGGGGCGTAGATTGCCCCAACCTCAAAGCTAAACACTTGCCTCTCCACGTCCCTTGTCTGCAACCTCCCCCCATCATTGTGTGTATGTGTGCATGCACACTCATTTTCAGACACTGAAGAAAGAGGTTCAAGTATATCTTGTACTTTTCTTGCTCCAGCATAGAATCTATAAGGTTTATTTTAGCACTTTATAAATACATAATTTCCCAACAAACTTACCAGATAGGTACTTTTATCACTCCCATTACAGAGATGGAGAGACTAAGACACAGAGATTAAATAAATACTCCTAAATCACAGAGCTAGAAAATGATGAAACCCCATTGTTGCTGTTCTCCAATCTTCCCCCAGCCGTGACTAAATGTACTTTTCAAAGTTAACAAAGTGCATATCAAATGCAAACACTGAATCTCCTCACCACACAGCAATGCACATGTAAAAACACACACTAAGTATTCATTGACATGAACTGAATTAAATCGGCAAAGAACTAAGGCATAAACTTGACCCTCATTCTCTCCTTAGCATTATTTTTAGTGATCTGGTCCAAGGAGCCTATAAGGGGATTCCATGAAGTGAAGAGAGAAGTGAGGATGCAGCCACAGCATTTAGGGCTGACATAAAGGTGCCTCCCATAATTTCTACCCCCGTGGCCAATCTATTATCTCCTCTGCATATCCTCAGGTCTGTATCTGAAACTCTTGTACAGTTACCTCTCATTACCCTCTTCTACAGCCTCTTAGCTCTCAGAACCTCTTGCTTTCTTTCTCCAAGAAAACATCCAACCCCATATCGTCAACTTTATTCCCCGCCTATCACCCATCTTGTGTCTTCACATCCTCTTTTATCTAATTTAGGCCCAGTGGTTCATGAATTCAAATGCTCCCCAACCTATATTGTCAATTTCATAACTTCTCTTTCCCTGCAAACTCTCAGACTTGGAAGAATCCATGCATCGCATTTCCTCCCTGAACTGATTCTGGAGAAAATTACACAATGATATGCATTGATTGGCACCACAAATCTATCCCGCTGGTTCACTCCCCAAATAGCCACAATGGGCAGAGCTGGGCCAGGCTGAAGCCAGGAGCTTCTTCCAGGTCTCCCACATGGGTGGCAGAGGCCCAAGCACTTGGGCCATCTTCTGCTTTTCCAGCACGTTAGCAGGGAGCGGGATCATAAATGGAACAGCCGGCTCTCAAACTGGTTCCCATATGGGATGCCGGTGTCAAAGGTGGCGGCTTTACCTGCTATGCCACAGTGTTAGCCCCTATTTGTCTCATCATAAAAACAAAACATCCCTTGATCCTACATTTTATAGATATCATATTGTTTTTACTTAGCCCTTGAACAGTATTCTTGAAATTAGTTTATACCTACTGCCTCTCTCACTTGCCTCCTGCCCTTCAACCTACTTCAATCTGCATCTGCCCAAACCACCCCGCTGAAACTGCTTTCCCTAAAGTCACTCACCACTTGCTAGTTGCTGGCTCCAATGGACACATTTTGGGATTCATCTTATTTGACTGCTGTCTTGCTCCCTCTCCTCTTTTTCACCCTCAAAAATATTTATTAGACACTGGAGATACTATAATGTTCTCATGAAATATATAGCATTGCCAGGGAAATACAGTAAGTAATTACATGATTTCTTAGTAATTAAATGTAAATGTGACAATGCTACCAAAAAAAAAAAAAAAAAGTCAATGTTTTGACCCTAGAGAATCTAGCCTCATCTAGATGTGCTATGGTCAACCAAAACTTCCTTGTGGAAATGCCACTTAAGGAGAGAAAAGGACATGTCTCAGTTTTATATTTTTTTTTAAGATTTATTTTTTTTATTTGAAAGTCTGAGTTGCAGAGAGAGAGAGAGAGGTCTTCCATCTGCTGGTTCACTCCCCAAATGGCTGCAACAGCCAGAGTTGGGTTGATCTGAAGCCAGGAACCAGGAGCTTCTTCCAGGTCTCCCATGTGGGTGCAGGGGCCCAAGGACTTGGGCCATCTTCCACTGCTTTCCTAGGCCATAGTAGAGAGCTGGATTAGAAGTGGAGCAGCTGGGACTCACTGGTGCCCATGTGAGATGCTGGTGCTATATGTGGTGGCTTTACCCCCTATGCCACAGCTCCAGCCCACCTTACCTTTCTTCCCAGGTGCTGGTCTCTCCTGGCACATATTCCTCCACACCTCTTCCTTAACTCTCATTTCTTCTGCAAGGCTTCATTCAGATACCAATTCCACAAAGCTTTCCATTATCTTACCAATGGTTATGTGTTTGCTTCCCATTGCTAGATGTTGGTTCTGGGCCCACAGTTCCTCTGAAATGCCTCTACCATAGCACTTGCCACACTGTGAGGAGATATTAGTCAATATACCAGGTTGTAAATTGCTTGACAAGACTAGGTACATAAGGTATATGTTTCTCAGTATAAGAAGAAAAGGGTTCTGCTAGAAAGTTTCCTATGCCAGTTATGAAATCCTCAAGAACCAGAACGGACTTTGCATATTTTCTACTCCAATTTATTTTACAGGTAGGGAAACAGAGACCCAGTCACAAAGGTGGTAGAGGGGGGGAAAGACTTGTCATTTTATTTGAGGCAGAGAGATTTTACCCCCTATGATGGTTTACTTTTCAAATGCACACAACATCCCCAGGTGAGCCAGGCCTCAGTCAGGAACTCAGTGCAGGTATCCCATATAAGTGACAGGGACTCATCTAATTGAGCCATCACCTGCTGCCTCCCAGGGTGCACGCTAGCAGGAAGCTGGAATCAAGAGCATAGCCTGGAACTCAAACCCAGACACTCTAATATGGGATGCTGGCATCTCAAGCCACATCTTAACCACGGTGCCAAATGCCTGCCCCAGGAAAACAGAATCCAGGTTTCCCGGCTCCTGGCCTTGTGATCTTCCCATTACCTCATAACCAAACAAGCCAAACATTTACTCAATGATTGCACACACCCATGCCATGCAGGTGGTTTTTTTTTTTTTAAGATTTATTTATTTATTTGAAAGTCAGAGTTACACAGAGAGGAGAGGCAGAGAGAGAAAGAGAGAGGTCTTCCATCTGCTGGTTCACTTCCTAATTGGCCACAACTGCTAGAGCTGTGCCTATCTGAAGCCAGGTGCCAGGAGTTTCCTTGGGGTCTCCCACATGGGTACAGGGGCCCAAGGACTTGGGCCATCTTCTACTGTTTCCTAGGCCATAACAGAGAGCTGGATCCGAAGTGGAGCAGCCAGGACTTGAACTAGCACCCATATGGGATGCCGGCACTGCAGGCAGTGGCTTTACCTGCTTACGCCACAGCGCCAGCCCCTGCTGGTATTTTTTAAAAGGGGAGTTTTAAAGAATAAACATACAGTATAAACTTATAAACAAATAATGGGCTGAGATGACCTAGCAGGGTGGGCTGTATAAGATCCGCAAAGTCATTTGGTCATTTGGTCTGGTCATGTTGAGGCAATTGTGAGGGACTTAAAATTCAATAAATCTATTAGCAGGCTAGTTTTTAAGTTGATACCTTTACATAGCCCATGAATGACATTATAAATATCCAAATGGCCCTTGGCAGGAAAAAATGTTCTTTGCATCCCTGATTCAGGATAAAGAATAAATGGGAAACCTATGGTAATAGAAGTTGGTAAATTTCTACATGCTCAATGAAAGTAGATATCTAAATTTCATAGATAAGGTGGGAGAAGGATAAAGTGTTGACCAGCCATTATTAATTGTAATAAAGATAGCAATTCATATTTATTGGATGCTTGCTATGAGCCAAGTACTAGGATAAATTTTTTGATGTATGCAAGCCCTGTGAGAAATCTGGAAGCAATTGTTAGTCTGCCTTAGGTCCCATAGCCAACTAGGAGCTGAACTTGCATTTATGTCCAGGCACTCTGAGTGTAGAGCCATGTCTAAATCCACGGTGCTCTCCTGCCTTCATTAGTTAGATGTGTGTATCCTCCCCTACCTGGGCAGCTCTGGCTGCCACTTTGTTTTTACCAATCTTTCGAAAAGGTAATAGGGAAAATGTATTCCTAGTTGATAGAAAATAACTGAAATAAACTGTTGTTTGTTTTTCAACCACTTTTTGAATTAAAAATTTTAATGAACAGACAAAAATGTGTCCATCAGTGAACCAGGCTCCATTACACTTTGTTTATTGTAGAAAAAAAGAATACATAGCTGTGTCTGGTGTTCTATTTGTCCATGTTTCCTGTATTTTTTGGTGTTTGTGCCATCTTGGATAATAAACTCTAGATGGCAGTGATCAAGTTAAGGTTTTGCACAGTGTCTGGATAATGGCAGGTATATTGCATAATACATAATAAGCACTATTTGTAATTATAAGGGTGACTTCTCAAGAGGTAAACACAGGTATAAAATTCATCTTCTGTATGGTTATTATTCCATTTACGTGAGAAGTCCACTAAAGTCACTGAACCATATCAGGCCACATCTGTTTGAAAACCTACCAGTTTTCATGAACATTAAATATGACCACTTGTCATAGTCATGGAAAACAGTGAAATAAAAACATCCAAAAAGAGGCTGCTGATGAAGAAAGTTTTAAACACCAATGAGTTTAGGGGCCGGCACTGTGGCACAGCAGGTTAATGCCCTGGGGTGAAGCTCCGGCATCCCATATGGGTGGCGATTCTAGTCCCAGCCGCTCCACTTCCTATCCAGCTCTCTGCTATGGCCTGGGATAACAGTAGAAGATGGCCCAAGTCCTTGGGCCCCTGCACCCATGTGGGAGACCCAGGAGAAGCTCCTGGCTTTGGATCGGCACAGTTCCGGCCATCGAGCCCAACTGGGGAGTGAACCATCGGATGGAAGACCTCTCTCTCTCTCTGCCTCTCCTCTCTTTGTGTAACTCTGACTCTCAAGTAAAAAATAAATAAATCTTTAGAAAAAAAAACACCAATAAGTTGGATCATTGATTTTTTTTTATTGTAAAAAAAATCACTTTTTCTGTTCCAGAACTTTCTGGGATTTCAGTATTGCTTTCTGATTCACTTGAGTACTAACCTAAGTAGCATGGACTCACAGACTATACCAAACATTTATACCCCTACATATTCTCAGATTTCTCACCACAGTCAGATAGTTGAATCTTAAGAGAAATTGCTTGAATGAAAAATTTTAACACAGGAGAAACACTGAAGAGCTTTTAAAGACAAAGATGAAGCTAAGGAGTGGTAAGACAAGAGGAGGTGGACAAGAAATTACAAAAAGTTCTTTGTGTTTTATAGGGAAAGTAGTTTCCATGTGGATTAGACCTTCTGAGTTGCTATGACAGAGGGTAAGCCAAGGTAGAAGGGGAACTTTGAGTGACATTTTTATTAAAGATTTTTATTTATTTGTTTGAGAGAGTTACAGAGAGAAAGAGAAAGGTCTTCCAACTGCTGGTTCACTCCCCAAATGGCTTCAATGGCTGGAGCTGAGCTGTTCCAAAGCCAGGAGCTTCTGCCGGGTCTCCTACAAGGATGCAGGGGCCCAAGGACTTGGGCCATCTTCTACTGCTCTCCCAGGACATTAGCAGATCAGAAGAGGAGCAGCCGGTACAAGAACCAGCACCCATGTGGGATGCAGGTGGAAGCTTAGTCTACTATAAGACAGCACTGGCCCCTGAGTGACATTTTTGACAGCAAGCAATACAAATAACAATTTGACATAACAGACCACCATAAGTATGAGACTATCTCGGGCATGAATAGGATTCCTCCTAATGTAAAAAACAGTACAGTAGGATTGAGTTTTGGATGAAGAAGAGTCAAGTGGGAAGATAAACTTGAAACAAGTGACCAATGCTGATGTCAACTCTGGTTATCAGTTTCAATACCACTGATGAACATTTTTGGAAATTTGAGATATGTTACTCAACTACCTGTTTCTGGCTTGATTGAGTTGATATGCAACCAATAAGTAAAGAAGGTTGATGTTAATACAAAGTTTGCTTGTGTGCCAATACTGGGATCGATTCTGCAGGTAGAAGATAGACCTCTTCCCTGCCTAATCAATACAGACATCACAGATCAAAAACAAATCTTGGAATTGGATCAAGACTAGTCTATCTTATTTAGTAAGAATTTCATTGTCAGAGCACCAGAAGGAAAAATATTAGAATAGACTGTATATCCTATTATACATAATGTTCTAATAAAAAGGGTAGACAATGAGAAAGCAGCATATAACAAGAAAAATTAGCTTCAAGAGTTTGGGAGTGGGGCAGGTGTTGTGACTTGGTTAAGCCACTGCTTGCAATGCCTGCACTCTGTACCCAAGTGCCACTTTGAGTCCTGGCTACTCCACTTCCCCTCCAGTTTCCTGCTAATGGGCCTGCAACAGCAGCAGTTGATGATCCAAGTTCTAAGGTCCCTGCCTCCCAAGTGAGAGACCTGGCTCTTGTGTTCAACATGGCTCAGCTCTGGCTATTGTGGTTATTTGCAGAGTGAACCAGCAGAGGGAAGATCTTTGTCTCTCCCTCTCTTTTCTCTCATTCTGATACTTTGGCTTTCAAATAAATGCATAAATGAACTTTGTGTATTTATACATAAAATAAAAAGCTTGAGAGTCTCTTAGCAGAAACTAGAGCTAGCTAATTTGATGAACTGGACTGATCAGCTGACATTTTCAGGCCTCCCAACTCTTCTTGATCAGAAGCTAAGAAGGGTTGACCAAATTATCCCTGAAGCTCACCTTGCTGCAGTGAAAGGAAGTGACAAGGAAGTACTCCATCCTGAATTTTCATCAGGTTAAGGATTTAACAATCAGCTTTAGCAGGATGACTAACCCATAACATATTCCAGGAAAATATGAAATGACATGTTGAAGAGCATTTAAATTGAACAAAACAGATTTGTGTGTGTGCCACTATTGATATACAAATGTTGAATGTGTTTCACTGTATCTACTAAACGTGATTGATAGGAGAGGCATGGTTTTCAAGGTTTGTGAATTTAAGTAAATTGTTATCAGTGGTATCGCTTCTTTAAAAACACAACATCCTTACTGCAAACAAATTGAGACACATATACATAAAGCATCAATTTAGCATTAAAATATCCATTTACAATTGTGAAAAAATATATGTAGTTGGTAGTTTTTCAGAAAATTTGAGGAGCATTTCTTAAATTGCTTATGCTTTTTAGAATGCTTAGCATTTTTGTTTTGAAAACAACTTGTCTTCCTTTTCAAAATGTATGTGATAAGCTGGCTCTGATGTCAGAATGAGCC
The DNA here is from genome assembly GCF_964237555.1 of Oryctolagus cuniculus. Lineage (NCBI taxonomy): Eukaryota > Metazoa > Chordata > Mammalia > Lagomorpha > Leporidae > Oryctolagus > Oryctolagus cuniculus. The sequence goes on from NC_091443.1 coordinate 59,886,439, forward strand.
ATTTTCACAGGATTGGGTCAGCTCCCACTCAACAATTCTTTCAGAAAAAAGAAACTGGTGAAGAGAGAGTAGTTGAGCTCATTAAATCTCAAACCCCGAGTCCCTTTTCCAAAGCACCACAAAACTCTTAAATGTATAATAAAGAGGAGGATACAGTTTGTCTTTTACTGAATTATTAAATTCTGGCTTTGACCCTTTTCCTCTCAGCCTCCACTTCTCACTGAAATTCCCTGACTATGGGATGAAAGCCTGGATAAGTTTGGCGCATAAAAAGGGAGGCAAGCAAAGAAATCGAAAACCACATCCTGCATCTCCTCCTTGCTTTCTTCTCCCCTCTCACTTCTCTCTCGAGCTGACTGAGGTTGTGTCTACTTAGATTTTTTCTATACCTAGGCTATTCCAGGATTCAAGGATTTTTCACACTGAATAAACATAGTTTTCAATCTTAAAAATATGTCACAGAGATTTTACAGATAAACCTGATTTAAGACATAAATGAAAAAAAGTAGGAAAAACAGACATTCTCTTCAGAAAACTTACAGGTTTTTAAAGCTTATGATGGAGACCACTAGGAATAAGTTCATCTTCAGGAAGATCTGCCCTTCCCCCCTCCCCCTGCTCACACAGGAATTGATTTGATGGGAGCCCACCCTGGGTCTAATTTAGAAGTTTCCATTTATGTCATGTCAGATTTGGGGAGACTGAACCCTCATTGAATGCATTGGTCTGACTGTCTCCCAGGCTTGATACCCAGGGTTCATGAGTGCAGTTCCTGGCACACTCATAAATATTCATACCTCTGCTAATAATTTGCAAGCCAAATTCATTTGGCTTTTTTCACCCCATCAATCTTATAATTAATAAGGGTGGTGCTCTTGTTTCACTTTCGTCCAAAAGAAAAGATAAATGAAATAAAGAGTCATCCTGTAAATTTAAATAGGAGTGCCTCTCGCTGATTAAAAGCCGATGCTATCATATAATGGTGGGAGGGGAGGCTTCAGCTCTTTCTCTCACTCCTGGCTGGGGCTGGGGGTGATGGGTGGAGAAAAGGGAGCATTTCCAGATGTGGCTGCATGAGCCCGGATCTGAAGAGCTTGCTTACCCACTCAGTAAGGCCCAGGAGAACTTGGAGATGGTCCGTTGGAAGTCAACTGTAGGATATCTATATACAAATTGCTCTCTTACCTCGTTGTACAGAGCTGGCCATTGGCCACTGCTGGACACTGCATGCAGTTCATCAGTATCTAGAGAATCTGCCACCCAACAGTCTGCAGATTCTTCTTGCAAGTTTAGGAATTTGGGGACATTTTAGACAACTGTCAACCTGTAGTGATTATTGTACCTTTTAAAGTGACTACCTGTGAATGAACATGAGAGCTGTGTTTCTAAACCTAACTGGAGAGGTTTGGTCTCCACAGAAACATTAAAGGAGGCACATATCACAAAATGATCCTACAAAAGAATCAGCCTACTCAGGAGGCCGTCATGTAAATTGTCTGTTCCCATTGGATTTTCTAAGGTCAGGTATAGAATGCAGGAAAATCAAATTGAGCATAATTTAGAAATAGAATTTTGATAATTGAGCTAAGTAACTTGAACTTGTCAATCACCTGTGACCTTACTCTATTTACACTTCACTTGAACATTCAAAGAGTCCTACAGCTCTAGAGTATGCACAACTGCTTTTGCTCTGTTGTGGTGGGCAGTATCGCCCCTTGTGAAGATCATTTAATCTGTATTAACAGACCTGGGTAGAGAAGGAGGAATAGCAGTCAGGTATTTTTCCAGCTTTTCTTAGGGAGACTTAGTTTAAAGATGCAGTAATGTGGCCGGCGCCACAGCTCAATAGGCTAATCCTCCACCTGCGGCGCTGGCACACCAGGTTCTAGTCCCGGTCACTCCTCTTCCTGTCCAGCTCTCTGCTGTGGCCCAGGAGTGCAGTGGAGGATGGCCCAAGTGCTTGGGCCCTGCACCCCCATGGAGACCAGGAGAAGCACCTGGCTCCTGGTTTCAGATCAGCTCGGTGCACCGGCTGCAGCGGCCATTGGGGGGTGAACCAATGGAAAAGGAAGACCTTTCTCTCTGTCTCTCTCTCTCTCTCTCTCTGTCTCACTGTCCACTCTGCCTGTCAAATAAATAAATAAAAAGACTTAATAGTAAAACTTGTTCTCAAAGAATTACTTCATTAAAAAAAAAGATGCAGTAAGTGTTACTTTTGTGAATGAGTTCTACTTCAGAGCTCTTAGAGAATTGCCTTAATGATATGAGGGTAGAGGAAGGAGGTACCAGGCACTCCTAATGCTCTTCATCCTAAAGTGTATATTGATATGTTTTGGTCTTAAAAGCATACTGTGCTGTAGGACAGTGGATTAAGACACCACCTGCAACACCATCATCCCATGAGTATCAGCTGGAGTCCTGGTTGCTCCATTTTCCCATTCAGTTTCCTGCTGATATGCCTGGGAAAGCAGTGGAAGACGGCCCAAGTGTTTGGGAACCCACCATCTGTGTGGGAGACCCAAATGGAATTCCATGTTCAGCTCTGGTTGTAGTGGTCATTTGGGGGAGTGAATTAGTGAATGGAAGATCTCTCTCTTTCCTTCTCTCTTCCTATCCCCAAAGAAGAAAAAAATACCATATTCAGAGCTGTTCTTAAAACATGTCTAAGCACAGTTGGCAAAAAGATACATTTTATACCTTAATTTTATGTGACTACAATCACACATTTGATTTACTGCAGAAAAAAGGGGGGGGGGGAAATGCCTTCCTCTCCTGACACTTAAAACAGGGGAGTAATTGAAATAGGAGTAAACCGAAGTCTTGGGGCCTCTTGTATTTCTCCAGACCTCATTCGCTCATTTGCTCATTTGCTCCAGGGCAAGACTGGATGGAGAGGCCAGTGAGTGGGGAAATCCGGACAAGGCGCCGAGGCCGGCTGGGACCCCAGGGTCTGCAAGGAGGAAACTGGGGTTCTTACTTGGTCCGGGTTTGGGGAGGGAGGGTCGCTGGCTTTTCCTTACCTCCTTCCAAGCACTCCTACTAGGGTTTCTTTCCTTCCCTCTCCTAAAGACTTTCCAAAAGCGAAACTAGAGCCACCTAGAGCTTGGGGGACTTTCAAGGTCTTAGCTGTTGCCCTCCTGGATCACCACTGAAGGAATCACGGGGTGAGGGGGTGGAGGGGTGGGGGAGATGGCAAGGAGGGAGGTTGGAGAGAGAGAAGCTGCACCACCCTTGTCCCGAGTTCCAGATATGATCTTGGAGCAGGAAGCAGGCCCTGCATCCATTGTGCCCCCAAACGCCAAACTGCCCTCGCCTTCTCCGTCTTTGAAGGGCTTTGGACCACTCGTATCTCCTGGCCGCAGACCTTCTCACGGACCTGGGCTTCAGGGAGGTTCCACAGCTCAGCGGCGTCTGCCCGCCCCCGCTCAACTTCTCCAGGACCTGGGAGTTGCTGGGACGTGGGGAATGGATCTTTTCCCAAATTTCTTCCCAGAAGTGTAGGCGGCGGCGGCGGCGGCGGCGGGGTGGGGGTGGGGGCATCCTCCACAGCCCTGCCCCACCCCCCGCAGAGAGGGCCACCAGCTTCCTGGTCGGGCTCCAGCTGGGGAAGCCGAGGGGACTGCAGATGCTGGGCGGGATGAAGTTCTCCCTTTCGTTATCTTACTGCGAGTGCTGACTGTATGGGCCAGGGGAGTGGTGTCGAACTGGGTTAGAAAAGAGAGGGTAATCAGAGGTGGTGGACGTTTGTGTGCGTTTGGGCGACGTGCGTGTGTGTGTGTGTGTGTGTGTGTGTGTGTAGGAGTGAGGGTAACAGAGAGGGGGCAGAGACACAGAGTCAGAGGATGGAGAGGGTGCAGGACGAGGAACCAAGCCGGTTAGTGGGCCTCCAGCCGGAGCACCAAACTCGGCTGCCCTTGCCTCACCTGGGAGCCACCTATAGCTGGGGCCTCGATTCACCCTCTCCGTGTTTCCTGGGCCCTGGGGGAGAGCTGCTGGCCGGCGAGCGGCTCGGGGTGGCGGTCTCAACACGGGCTCCGGGTGCCTGGCGGCGGTGCCGTGGGGCGCCTCCAGATCCTGCGTCCAGGTGAGGGCGCAGGGCGTTCCTGTCGTCGCCTCGGCACGCTTCTTGCCAGAAGGGAGATTATGAACCCTGTTGATTACTTTGTTTTAAAAACCGCGATTGCTTGGAGAGCAGAGGAGAGTTGGGGGCAATCCCACATAAAAAAATGCCACGACGAAGGATCATCTGTGTTCACGCTAAGAGGAGATTCCTTTCGGACAGGAGACCTGGGTAGGCTCCTTATTTGGGTAAAAATAATCCTGTGTGTGTGCACAAAGCAGTCATCAGTGTCTTAAACCTCTCGGTGGTATTCTATTCCATTTCAAAAGGCGGATGGGCTGACACCGGCCAAGAGCCTGCCTCCGTGTGAGTGTGCTTCGAAGAAATGCTCTGGAATGAATGGATGAGCCTGAAACACTGAGACAGCGAAATAGAGGAGGGAGGGGGAATTAGCGTTAACTCCGGGAGAGGTGGGGAGAAAGGAGAAGAGGGAGCCAGAGAGAAAAGAACTGGATCTGCGAAGAGGGGGGACGAGGGGAGGGAGAGGGGGAGAGTGAGATTCACAGGGCAGGCCAAGGGCTCTGCAGCCTACGACCCCAAACCCAAGTGCATCTCACAAAACAGGTTAGGCTCGTATTTCAAGCGATCTCCTGGCCCGGCACCCGGGATCCCCGGGGACTTTAATTCACTTCTGCCCTGTTGGCACAATGACTTTGGAACCTGGGAAAATAATTGCATTAGAGCAGATTACTTATAACCGATAGTTATCCGTCTTTTTCTGTTCGACAGAAGTCTATTAAACTCGGCACAGCCATTACCAGCTGAGGTCTAGAGCGTGCCTTCATTAAGAAAATTAAAATCATACTTTTGAACCTAAGGGAAGCCCGCTCAGGTCCCAGGAGACAGCGTCAACTCCCGATGTTTTCGTGAGCCCGATTCTGTGGAGAAACCAACCCTGCGTGACAGATGGAGTGTGCCCACGCCCCTCGTTCCGCTGGACCCGCCCCCCAGTCACCTTTCCTCGGTGCATCTTCACCCAGGTGCTTGCCAGCGACAGGACACACCTGTCGGGGTGGGGCCCGAGTTTTGGGGAGCAGGTGGGGATGGGTGAGTTGAGGGGGAGAGGCTGGGGCAGACTTGGGTTCAAGGCCCGGGAATCCGCACAGGTGAACTTTCCTAGCTGATATCAGCTGCCAGGCCCGCACCAAGTGCCTGTGCTGCAACACGTGCGCGTTCACACTAGCACGCCTGAGCGCGGCGGGGAGGCGATCTCCCTCCAGTGCATTTCCCACGCACTCTGGGCGAGCGTGGCCTGTCCACTGGATGCGGAAACCTGGCTAGGGAATGGGGCAGACTGCTGCGTGTGCCTCGGACCTAGAGGTTTCTTCTATTGGGACTGGAGCGGGGGCCCTCTTTGGATTTCCTCCTGGGTTTGGTAAGAGCCTTGCTAGCTCCGGGTACCCCTGGAGACGGGGCGGGTGGATGCGCGGGCGGGCAATCTCCAGCTCCGAGTTCCTCCCGCGCCCCAGCTTGGGGCGGAGGGAGCAGGTGGGAAGTGCCGGCTGGCAGGAGGGCGACCGCCCTTGTTTCCCTCTGGGAACCTACCCCCTTGTCCCAGCGCAGGTGGGCTCTCCAAGGCCACTTTCCAAGTGGAAACCTCGGCCGGTGGCCGAGCGGCTGCTCGGTTAGGAGGGGTACGTCTGCCTAGATGGTCGGTGGCCTCTGCACATCGTCAGAGTTTGAAGCATCCTCCCCAGAGTGGTGTATTCTGCTGCTGTTGCTGGCCACCGCCCTGCAGGGTCAGCATTTTGCTTTTCAAAATGCGTCTTTCCCCGAAAGGAACACCCCACTCTGGGTTCCAAAGGAGCACGCAGAGCTTATTGCAAACTCGGGGTGCAGACAGGCGCTGCCTCCGTTTTTGTCAGGATGCCCAGTGACGGAGTTCTCGGCCCTCTTTCTCCTCCTTGGGGCTGATCCTGGAGAAGCGCATCCCCCTCGCCTTTTCCATCAGCACTCACATGCGGAATTAGGAATCCCGTGAAGGTGCAGAATATTGCGATTCCTCAGCGAGGGTCTCCTTTTCTCCCCCTCCCCTCCACTCCCCTTCCCACCTCCCCCAATTTCTACTTGTTAAAAAAGCCCACAATGCCGCAGTGACGAAAGCCAGCCCACAGATGTGGACCAGGGGACACCTTGGACACCTCTGCAGCTTTCCACTTGCTCCGATGGTGAATGTTAAACATGTTTGTTTCCAGAGGAAAAGAAAAACGCACACACCTCCATTGCTGTTAGTGTTTTCTCCTCATCAAATGTGGACACATCATTGGGTTTCTTTTTCCTTTGTGGCGCGAGATGAAGAGATCAGAAATGAAGAATAGCCTTTTAACAGCAGCAATTCCAAGACTTCTTGAAACAGTTTTCTCTGCTTGTTTTCCCTTCTTTGCCTTTAAGCCAAAACAAAAACAAAGATAAAAAGAGAAGAAACACCATTGCTGGCGAGGAGTTTATTTTGTTGCCACAATAAAAGGATGGGGGCAGTTTACAGCTATTTGAGGGGATCCTGCTGAGTGACCTCATTCTTTTAATCATAACCTTCCAGTGGTCTAAGAGTGTGGCGGGGGATTTTTCCATGTCTTCCTGTGAAGACTTTTGCCCTGCTTTCCTCAGAACACTGACCAGACTAGTTCGAGATCCCCAAATTTCCCTCAGTCAAACTGAGACCAAAACCCAACCAAACAAAACAGCAACAACGATTTCATCTTTTCATCAGCGCTGAGAGTATCTCACTGAAAATAATTTTACATTTGGATTCACCTGTGGTGAGGGATACCCCCTTGCTTGTCTTCATGGTTTTCCTGTCTTTTATACAGGTACAAGAAACGGATATTTAATACCCGCATAGACGTGGGTGTTTCAGTGGAGTCATGTGGTCTCAGGAAAACTTCCCTGCCACTCCTGAGCTTCAAGGGAGAAAAAATTCTCCAAGAAAATTCAGCTCCAGTGGCAAGCAGCAGATTTGGCTTCCCTGGAGCAGACTTTATGTTTTAAGTAAGCTTGAACGCAACGAACTTCTCCAACACGGCCCCGCCCCCACGACAACAGTTTGGAGTATTACACTTCAACTTCACCGAAGCTCTCACAACAGCCCAGGATTCTTCAGACACACTGGCCCCGGGCTGCCCACCGCCTCTGCGTTGCCTTAGAGGAGCGCTCTTCCTCGGGGGTCCCTGGGTCCCTGTCTGGGACCTTCCCCAAAGGGTGGGGTAGGGGACAAGGGATGCCTTCGGGGTTCTGGGGCGAAGCGAGGGAAGAGAGAGGGGACTTTCACACCAGAGGGTCCTGGTCCTCTGGAGAGAAATACGAGCCCAGAGACCCTTTTTCCCCTGCAGTGCCCCCCGCCCCACGCCTCGGGTCTGAGAGCTGCTTATGCAAAATCCCGCGAACCAGACCTTCGAAAAGCAATAACGAGGAATCTACACCCGCTCCGCGGAGCCAAAGTCGCCCCGTGTTGCAGACTGACACTCCGTCTTGGGGGGTCCAGCGGTGGTCGCTGGGCTTCCCGGGGTCAGGACTGTGCGGGCGGCCGGCGCCTTTCCCGGGAGGCGCTAGGCGGGCGGTGGAGGCGCGGCGCCCGCCGGCCCGGGGTGGCTCCGGCGCTCCTGCCTTACCTGTGCGCCCTCGCCTTACGCAGCGCTCATCCATCCCCCCCGAAGACTGACTGGGACTCGGGAAAACGCCTCTGTGAACCCGGCCGCGGAACCTTCACCCCAGCACCCAAACGGTAGCTGTCCCGTATCTTGCACTGGACGTGAAGCACTCAGGAAGATCAAGTGTCCAGGCGCTGGCGGGTTTTTGAGGCGACTTCAGCCACCCTGGCCTTCCCCAGAAGAACTGGGAAGCACGGGCCCAGAACGGGGCCGTGGAAGTACCTGTGTGTCTGGTGACAACTTTTAAACCCATTCTCTGTTTTGAAGAATGATCAGACAGGGGCCAGCAGTGCAGGAAAAGGTCGCTCTACACTAAGAACTGTCTGAATTGCAAAAGCGATGCCTCCGGACTCTGTAAAAACGGAGTTCCCTGGGAGTTTAATGTTGTGAGGATGCAAAATATTCTTTTATATTGGCCTCTTTGCCTTATCATTTTTAAAAACTCTCACAGTATCTAGTAAAAAATTTCCTTGGATTCGGAATCTACATTCGGCAGAAAAACATAAGCTACAGCAAAAACCCAGGGCATCAAGAGATTTAGGCAAATAAAATGTGTCCCTTAGCCAAGGCGTTTGATAGTGTATTCCCCGGAGGCCACGTGGAGGTGGGGGTTCCTTTGCATTTTATTTTTTATTTATTCATTTAAATGTTCAGCCTTGACAAGCGATTCCCCTGTCGCGGAGTTCTGCTGCAGAACCGAGGTGGGTGGGAGCGGGGGAAAGAGGAGGCGAAGGGTGGGGGACGCAGAAAACCACGATTCACTTCGCAGGGGGCTGACCCGCGCGGTCTACGCCGCTGGCCAGCAGGGGGCGCTCTGACGTTAGCTGTGGACCAGCTTGCCGAGCCGTTCAGCGCTTGCAAGGCAGCCCTGGCAGTTTGACGCAGCTGCAAAGGAAGGTGGGGAGAAGGGGCGGATTGTAGCTCCCAAACCCTCAACAGCGATTCCACGCGGGTTATTTACCCTCCATTCGAAACGTATCCGAGTCTCGTTTCACTTACCCATGCTGCTTACGGTGCACCCTCCTCCCCTCATCAACCTGTTTTTCATCTGCTTCTGGGCGGCACATATATAATCTCTCCCCCTAGCCTTGAAACACACAGTAATGCAACTTATTAAATGCGACCATGAATAGTCAACATTTTTTTCGCCTGTTAGTTCCGCTGATCCAAGCAGGATTTATTTGCAGATCTCACATCCCGGAGCCATAATGCGTGATTTCCAACCCCCCCCCCCCCCTTAAATAAAATTGGTCAAATGTTGACAACCTTTAAGCCAATCTAACACTCAAGATTAGTGATGGGAAACTAATGAGAAAATATCAGATCGCCCGGCCTGAGGGCTGCCAATTAAATCTTCGCTGATTGAAAAATAAAAGGAGACTTAGGGTGTGAGCCTAGTTCAACTTCAACTATTAATTTAACGTGTTGCCCGGTCAGTGCCTGCTCTCCTCTAAACAGCTTCCTGGAATACAGCTTCCTGCTCCCTCCTCCCTCAACCTCAAAGCCAAATGTTATTTCTCAGAATATTTCAAGAGGTCCAAATCAGTAGGATCATTTCTTACATGGTAAATATTAGGCCTTTAAGCAATATGATTTAACTAATTAGAAAATTTACATCATTAGGTCCCAGGGAGAGAGAGAGGGGAAAAAAAAAAAAGAAAGAAACAAATCTGCCAGTCATTTTAAAGGAGACAGGCACTATTGAAGTGTGAAGGAATCGGCTCTAATTCAAAAAGGCAATCGGGCAGAAAAAGCCCTCAACATTACCCTGCTAGTTATTAATCAGAGAGGGCTCTCTCTCCTCCCCACACCCCTCCCTCCCATCCAAGCATTGAGTTGAAGTTCGTTTTTTTTTTTTTTTGCCAGTGGTCCACGTCATATTTATGCTGAGGTTTTGTCTACAAAAGGATTAAAATTTGAAAATGTTTCAATAGGATGAAAAGAGAATCCTCCAAGGGAAAAATATTTCAGAAGCACCTCTCTTCCAGACAAGTAAACCTGTTGTCATAAACAATTCTCACACCCCACTTTATTTTTTTTAATTCATTCTTCCCATTAAGTTTCTATTTTGAAACCTGCTTGGTGAGAACTAGATAGTCTTTGTGTGGGGCTCCCCTCCCCCCCCTTCTTGCACCTCCTGCCTCTTCCAAAAGCGAGAAACTTAGACTGAAAGCAAAAAAAAAAAAAAAAAGTACAAACACATTAACAAAGGCCCACTCAGTTATAAAGCAGCCGTGGCCCAGGCTTACATATTAGACATCTAAGAGAAGAAGGAGCTGCCAGGTGGGTCTACTGGTGGAAGACGGGGAACTAGACAAGTTGGCCACCTATGCCTGCTATTCCATATGGCATGCTGAGGGAAGGGAAGGCAAGTGAGTGAGAATTATTGCAAAAGTGCATTGTGGTAGCTTTTTGTCTACCTCCCCCCACCCCTCTATTCAGCTTAAAACAGCAACCTCATTATATCTGGGCGCCCCTTCCCACCGGACTCTTACTTAAGCTCTTGGTACACCACACACATAGCCCTTGCCCGGTCTTCTCGTTCCCAGCAAATTAACTTGAGAGGAGACTTGCGAAGGGGCCCATTCTGGGATCGCTGAGGACCTGTTCTTAGACGGACATTAGGCTCAAAACAATTTTAATAGCAAGCCTTACACATTCAATTTCCCTTCATTATTGTTTCTTTTTCAATTACAAAGGGGTCCCAAAGGCCCCTGCTTTCTGCCTCACCCTACCCTTTCTCCTTCCATTCCAGCTCCCTGCTTTCTTCTGCCGGGTCTCCGCCTCAGTTTCTGGAAGTTTCCCTCCCTCGGGTGCCACCGAGTGCCTGGACCTTGGCATCCCCAAGTCCTCGGGCTTCGGTGGGGCCTGGAGGCGCTTCTGCAGCCTCAGACTCAGCTGTGCAGGGGCTGGCGGTAGCAGAGCTGGGCTATTAACACACCACCGTTAATTCTCTGCGGGAGCTTTTACTAGGTGGGACGTGTGGAAGGAGAGAACATCTGTACACGGTGGGCTCCTGCGGGTGGGGAGCGCTTTCCCACACGGAGGCCAGAGCGCACAGAAAACACGGCAGGATCCGCGCAGGGGTGAGCTCCCACTGACAACGTGGCCAAAGGAGGCGAGGGGCGCCGACGGCAGGGGGCAGGGGCAGCAGTCCCGATGCTCCCCCAGGGCAGCTCCTGGGCCGGCCCTCTCCTGCTTTGAGGAGGAGAATAAAATGGATACTTCTGTCACTTTCAGGAGGCGGGCCCCAGACAGGTGAAAATACGCAAGACAATGGCCTGTGGCAGCAGCAGCGGGGTTCCCCTGGCGGTCCCCACCCCGGCCCCGGCCGGCTGGCCCGGGCGTCCCCTTCGGAACCCTCCTTACCTTGGTTGCGTCCATTTGCTGGGAGACCACTGGACGTTCCCGGGGGGTCGGTTCTTGGCGAGGATAAAGACCACGAGAGTCACCGGGTCTCCTGCATCTACTCCGAAGTCAAGAAGCATTACCATAAAATTTACAGCGCCTTTAACAACTCGCGAGTAAAGCATGAAAATTCTCTTTAATTGAGAAAATATTGATTTGTTTTACAACTCTAGAAAAAGCGAAATCGTAATTTAGCTGCAAACTTTCGGGCGAGAAGACAGCGGATCCTAATGGAGCCACCGTTTAGACCCACGCCACACTACGTCTTTTAATTGCTCTACTTTATGAAGTGATAAAGACAAAAGATAACCCGCCTTGGGCATCGCTTTTAAAAACTCAGGACCCAAAGTCATTACTTTTTCCAGTTATTTGTAAAAGGAATAGTAAAGGAACAGTCTTGCCCCCCCCCCTTTTTAAAGCAGAAAAAAAAAATTGCTCAACGGGGTGGAAAGAAAGAAAAACGGAAAACCAGGGACCAGTCTAAAAGCAACTCCCACAAGCTAATCCGTAGATATTCTGCACCAAAGGGGGAGAGAAGCCGGCACGTTTTGGAGGAAATGCATCCTCTGTACCCGAAACAAACCTGGGTCTCTTTTCAGAGTTTACTCCCGCGTCCTTTTGGGGGGGGGGGAGGAAAGGAAGGGGTGGTCATGGTGCAGAATCCATTGGTGGGCAGGGAAGGGAAAGAAAATGAGGCTTTCTGTGTTATTTCTGTATCGGTTTTTGGTATTATAGAGGAGTAAAGAAGTTTTTGTGTGGTGGTTTTTCATTGATCAGTCACTCTGAGCTAATGTAATTATCCTCATCAATAGGAGGCTGCAGAGAGAATCATTATGTGGGTGACATTGATAAATGATCGCCCAGGAACGGCCCTCTCGCGGGCAACCCCCACATCTGACCCTCCCACACACACAATGTAGTCATAGAAACACCTAGAGACCCTCCGAGCTCCGCCGCGGAAGAGGCGAGCGAGCGAAGAAAAGCCTGCGGCGACCGCGGCGGGGCGGGGGCGGAGGGGGCGGCCAGGCCCAGACCCCAACCAGTTCCAGCGACAAAAAGCGGCCAGGGGGCCGGGCCGGGGCGGTGGGGGTGGTGTGTGCGGGGCTTGTGGGAGGGGAGCACCCCCCAACTCCCAGCAGCAAACCCGCGCGCGGGGACAGCCGCTCAGAACAAAGTGCAAACCGGCCCTGCACTCGGACCCATTCCTCCACACCTTCTCCCATGTGCAACCTCCCCAGCAACATCATCTGGTGTTCGCCCGCACGCACGTGCAATTAGGTCTCCAAAGGAGTTACGTAATTAGGTCAGAAAACTTGGAGGCTTCTCTTTCTCAAGCTAGTTCCCCCTCGTACCAACCCCACCCCCCAAAAAAACCCCACCTCCAAAACAAACAGCAAAGAAACCAGACCCATCAGAAACACAACAAAGGCAGCAGCTGGGCGACTGTCCCTCTCCAGCGTTGCCCCAGTTATTTGCTGGGTGACCCCTTCCCCTTCTCGCAACCTCCCACCCCAGTGCCTCCGAAAAGATAATAGATTTTGCGATTGTTCTTGGGGGGATGGGGGTCAAAAAGGATGCCCGCCGAACCCCACGTTTTCCTTTTCGACTGTTTCATTTAAGCCAATGGGAAAGTATTCAGAGCAGTAATTGATTCATAATGATTCATAAATCGATGTTGGAAAGCGGGGGGGGGGTGGCGGTGGACGAAGAGTAGGGGGTGGGGGGCGATGCTGTTTATTTTATTTCTAAAGCTTCAACTAAAGTAGCTTTGACACCGTTGGGGCTGCAGGGGAGGAGCTGCTGGGCTCTGCCGGATCATCCATCATCCCTGTCACCCAGAGTCTGCCCGGAGGAGCCGTAGACGCAATCTCCCTTCTGTCTCTACACCGAAACTATTAATATTAAAACCTCCCTTCAAACGCTGCCCCGACGGTCTCCATTCTCGTCAGACCCGCGCTGCCCCTGCGCAGCACCTGCCGCCCAGACTGCGCCCCTGCCCTGACCGACGACGACGGCGGGGGCTCGCCCGCAGCACGCCGCGCCCTGGGTCGCCGACCGCCACTGTAACCGTGCTGTCCCGAGCGCGTCCCTCGGCTCCGCGCCGCGCCGCACCACGCCACACACACACACACACACACACACACACACGCACACGCGCACACACGCAGCAAAACAGAGGCAGGGGAGGGCCGGCGCGGCCCCCGCCTCCTCCGGGCCTCCCAGGCTCACATTAGCACCCACGCGGCCCCCTGGCCCCGGCGAGGCGAGGGCCCCTCTTGCGCATCCAGACTCGCAGACAGCGGCCCTTCTGCCCGAGTGGCAACTCGGAGCGGAGGTCCAGGCTCCTTATCTAACGGCTGGCCTGGGAGACTAATGGGGAACTGGCCATCCCTTTGAAGGACGGTCGCCCCTTTTGACAGCTGCTAGAGACATTAGCCACGTTTCCCTCCGCAGATCTGTGCTGGGCTCGCAGGCCCGCGGGCGGGCGTGGGAGGGGCGGGCGGGCCGGGCGGCTCGCAAGGACTCCCCTGGACGCGTCTACGCAGGGTGAGCCGGGGCAGCGGGGTTGCTGACCTGGGGCGCGCGGGGAGAAGGGGCGGATGGCAGACGCAGACTTCCCTGGTCTTTTTTTCCCTCTCTCTCCTTTAAAATGTGGCTTCTTGCTCGATTCCCAACCCTTAACAGATGGCGACTGCAGTTCTCTCAGAATTTCTTAAAGAAAGGGAAACCTTTGGAATTTATTTCTGCTTTTGCTTTTCCATATAAATAAAAAAGTGTTTTTATATTACTCTTGTTTTGGAGAACATAAGCAATTTTATTCAGACTACAGTATTTCCTTTAACACTATATGGTTGTCAAAACACCATCCCCAGTTTCTTTGCTTTTGACAGCTGAGTCTTTCTTAAATATACCCAAATCGGAACTCTTTATACTAAATAGTAAACCCGAGACAGGAGCAAGTGCCTTCCGAGGTGGTATAAAAAAGCATTATAAAAATTGGACAAATCTATCATCTCTCTGTCTTAGCATGGGGTGGAGGTGGGGGAGCAAGGACATGCAAACAAAAATTCTCATCATTCATCTCCAGACACTTAAAGAGCGCTGAGGCCAACGTGGATCTGATGAAGATGGGAGCCAGGGCTGCAGCACCCTGGGTTCTAATCTGCAATGAAATAATGGAATAATTTCATAAAACACTTCCTAAGCCGATTACCAAGCAAACCCTTCAAGCACTTACTTTACCGAGAGAAAAGGAAGAAAAAGTTTTCCAAAAAAGAAATTCGGCCGATGTGAGAGTTAATTTATAAATGGGGAGGTGGCTGGAGTTTACATTAACGCATTTAGAGTAAAAATATGTAAATATTTACATTTCGCAAAGGGAATCCAAGTAAAATAGTGTAGAAAAAATTAGAGGGAAGCTGTTTCTTTTTCAAGTGGTGAAGAACTTCTCTTTTAGAATTAGTTTATGTCAGAAGTGTTATTTCTATGTTTAAATAGCAGCACGCTAAACAGATGAATACTTTATAAAAATTCTACCTTAAATAAATGTAATTCAAAACAATAGAAGTTTATTTCCTTGCTCATTTTTATAAAACTTCCATCATTGCTGTTTGAAGTGCAAAGAGAGAAGAGCCCAAGTAAGATCCACTATGGATTTCTTCCAAGTTTTAACTTTCTAGAGTTAATGAACTATTTCCCCGATCAAGTTGACATCGAATACCTTGTTAAAGTTTATAATATTGTCCTTTCTGAATACAGCAGTCAATATTTAAGAGATACAAAAATAAAGGATTAGTATATTTGAAAAATTAAGTGTGCAAATACTCCCCACTCTTTCTACCCACTTTTTGCAGACTTTAGCATGTATCATTGGTGCAACATCAACGAGCTAATAGCAAAAGTTTCCAGGAATGTTGAAGTTTTGAAAATAGCATTTTACTGTCTGCTTTGTTGTGTTTTAAAAAAACAGTTCGAGTCACGAAATCATCACAGTAGCGTCCCTGCACATGGAGTATGTGTCTGAAATAAGGATACCATAATTAATTTATATTCAATATTAATGATTAAGTAATCTTTTAAACACAGGATTTCAAACTCCATAGAAGTTGTTTGCTTATCTACGAACAGCTATATGCAAATTTTAATTTGCATATTCAACAGTATTTTAGTAAGACAGGAAAAACACAGGCAGATGAATAACCTCTGAGCACAGATGTTATTTCTTATGATGTAAAATTAACACTGAAAAATGCCCTTTCTTCTGTCAGAGGAAAGACTATCTGGGTACGTTGAAGGTGATCTTCCAACGTGGCTCAACACACAATTTCATACCTTTAGAAGGTTCTGTGGGTGGAACTTGTAGGCCATACACTGAGAAGCAACAGATGATTACCTTAAAATTTGTTAATAAGTTTCAAGTATATTAAATTTCTAAGGGGCAAAAACCTTACTACTACCATATGTAATTGGCAACCTTGCTTATGAGTGAAAACACAAAAGCCTAACAAAAAATCAAAAATGAAATATTTATTACCGCATTTTGTGACTTAACACCTTTTTTTTTTAACATAACGTCACAGTCCTCATACAAGTATTTTAATGTAAATTTGACAAAGCTTAAAGGTAACAGCATTTTCTTCTAGTGAGGAACACGTGCTGAGAAAAGAAGAATTCATGGACATACAATACCAATTCCACAGCAGATCTGATACTAGCAAAAACATTCTTTTTTTTTTTCAATTGAGGTAAACACATAGAATATCTAACATGAAACAATTAATAGACCGAACTCTGTACGAAGTTTGTTACAGTATTCTCTTGTTCCTTTTTATCCCCCAAGCTTTGAGTTTCTGATAAAGTCCTAGTTCTGGTGCAACAACCATTAATAACTTTTTTGTGTTGAGGAAAGCTGCCCAACTTAAGACTGTTTTGTCCACAGCCCAGGCTCAGAACTCCTGGAAGGAGCTCCTGCTCTGTCTGTCTTTAAATCTTCATTGGCAAGCTCTTTGAAGAAGAGTCCCCCAAAATAATAATAAGAGTTGGCTTATGAAGCACAAACTATAAAGATCTGTTTGAAACTAAAGGACACGTTTATGGAGGAACAAAGGCCGGGCATGAAAACACATTCTTGAAGCTGGAGTTCGAGTGATGAGGTTCAGCCAAACGTTCATACCGGTCTCCAGCGTGGTTCTTTTCTCATTGGCCCAACAGGTTTAAAATATACCACAGTCTCTCCTGGATAGTGAATTCACTGATGAACCAACACAGTCATTCTTTTGGGAACAGCACACATAGTGTGGAAAACAAGGATATATTTTTTTTTCTCTTCTAAAACTATTTGAGGCAACATAACGGAGTGATCAACAGAAATGTACAAGTTTAACTTAGTTCCTATGTTTATACTACAGTAGTTATAACTCTCGGAGTCTTTTTCCAGAGGATCTTTACATGGACAGAATTGTCTCAGTGAGCCCATGATTTCACATTTGTGTTCTTATCGCATTGGTCCTCTGTTGCTTGATGAAAAATGACAAAAGTAAAAAATAATCACAGCTGTCTGGAATTTCATATGAAGTGTCAACATCTGGTCAAAGTTCAGAAAGTCTTAAAATAGTTTTTGCGTGTGTTTCCTTTTCCCTTGAGTTCCCTTATACTATTGGGCGTGAATGTCCATAACCTGTCCGCCAACATTGGGATCTACAGAATTTAACATTGTGGGGCTCTGTGCTGACATAGTCATTCCAGGGTGGGCAGGGGGTCCTCCGTGCATCATCATGGCTGGGTGGTGGGGATGGCTTGGCAAATATGAATGCATTGGGGGTCCATGTCTTAACTGAGTAGGGTGTGGGGTCATCTGGGGAGGAGTGTAACTTGGCTGTGCCATACTCATTCCCATAGGACCACCCTGAGAAACGTAGTCCCCTGGCATGCTCTGCAAACCTGAAAACAGAGAGGGAGAGAGAAAGCGGGTCAAATTCCTAAACATTTTTATACTTTACCCATCAAAGATGAAAAGAAAAAAAAAAACAACAGACACTGCAAATCTTATATCTAAATTTAGCTGCAGATTCTTGCCAATGTTTGCAGACATTCAAATTGTAGTTTGCATTTAATTTCATCGCACAGCAGTATAATGCAACACAACAGAACTAAATATTTAATGCAACTAAATGTCATAAAGTGGAACTGTTTTTCAAAATGGTATTCAGTACATTTCTTTGATAAATGCAATAAGAATATAAATTCTGAGTCGAGTTTTATCAGTTAACTGTTGATATATCATTTATTTTTCTTTGTTGCATTTATAAGATATGGACAAAAATTATAGATACTAAAACAGAATAAAATTGACACCTCATCAAATCTGTATTTCTTCATGAAAAATTTATTATACAAAACATTATGGCATATTCATTTTGAAGGGATGGGCTTTTATGTATATTTAAAATGAAGCCTCCTTTTTGAATTAGAGGCTTCCTTACAGCAGTACACCCAGGAGATCGTAAAGGTCAAAGGTAAGAAGTCAATGTTAGGTCATATGACATGCCCAATAGTTTATTTCTGAAAATCTCCCCCAAATAAGGCCCGGATATTAGGAGTAAAAGGTGCTATGCCTAGAAGCTCTGCACTGAGAGACACAGAATCTGAAGCTGGGAGTTAAGCGTTGAGAAGTCAGCCACTGAAGGATTCTGCTTTCCCCAGCAAGTTACCTGTTCACTGAATGAAGGTTGCGTTA
>NC_091443.1:60206849-60296643 GCF_964237555.1 Oryctolagus cuniculus
AAAGCAAACTCTTCCTCTAAATTTTTGTTTACTTATCTGTTTGAGAAGCAGAGAGAGCAGTCAACTTGTGGTTTACTCCCCAGGCCCTTAGGCCAAATCTGGGAGCTGGGAATTTTTTCAAACAATTTTAATTTATATAAGGTGAACAAATTTCATATACACAGATTTAGGAGGGGAGCTGGGAATTTAATCCGGGTCTCCGATGAGTAGCAGGGCTCAATTATTTGAGCCATCATTGCCGCCTCCCACGGTCTGCATTAGCAGGAAGCTGGCGTCAGGAGCTGGAGCCCCGAAGCAGTGCTTTATGGGATCCTACTGTAATTAATATAACATACTAGGTGTTTTCAGCTTGTTTTGACAAAGTCAGTGGGACTTGTTAAAAATCATTTTACCCTACATCTAAGCAAACACACATTCCAAGGATGTTGGCACAAGACACTAACTATCCACTTAAAACAAATCTTCCCATCTGATTTTCAGAGGAAAAATGGAAACTGTCATATTTTAAATCCGTCCCAGAACATTTTCCATGAGTTAACACACTAAATTGTCAACCCAGGAACAAACAAACAAATACCCAAGTGGATTTGAACAATTGAATCACTGCATGGTTTCCAGTGGGTGCATTCTTCTCTCCATGCCTGCGTTATAATGAAGTGGTTACAATGGAAAGAAACCTGGAACAATGGCATAGAAGGCAATGCTAAAATACTAATGAGAGGAAAAACCCAAGACAATCTGTTTAATAACCTCATATCCATTGTTCACATCAGAGTGACAAACAGTATAATACGGTAGAGCTCTGTGTCCTCTGGCTGTCCAGCACTGCCTCCACACTTCTTTACTGTGCCAGAACTACTTAACCTCTTTTTACAGCCCTCACACACATTAAGTCGACAAGGGACGGAGAAAGCCTGCCATTGCAGCACAGGAAAAATAGGAGAGTGGCAAGGAATTGGGTCAGACTGGTCGAGGGACAAAGATAAGTCTTTGATTAGACATATACAGTGTATGACAGATAAGTGCTATAAAAGGCAGACATTTTGGTTTTTAGTTATATGCTTATGCATTAATCAATGTTGCCAGTTCTGTCTGCCCCATCCTCCCCACCCCGCCAAGTTTCAGGCTACAATAGTGTTGTTGTTGTGTTTAAATCTCCTAATTGGACTCAAGGATCATTATAATAGGACATTTGAATTAATAGAAACAAATAAAACAGATAAAGCTAAGAAGATGACTACAATTTTGGTGGGTATGCAAAGCCCTCTTGAGAAATGTTGCAGGGCTCAAGGGCAGAGGGCTTGTCAATTGAGAAAAGATGCATAACTGACTCAGCCATTCATCCATTGCATTGTTCAAAAATACCAGGGGTCAACAACCTACCTACCTATAGGGCATAAGGGGAATGCATAATGCATACATTTTGCTAGGTATAAAATGAAAGGCAATGCAGGGATTCCAATTCTATCCACGATAGACTAGCCTCTCATGGAACAAATACGGAAAGCTAAGTTAAAAAAAATAGTACACACGTACACACAGAGGAAATAACTGTTTGGAGGCATCAGAGCAACTGAAACATCCAGGACAAAAGGAAATACCTTGAGATGAGCAAGACTCTATCTGCTGTTAGCCATTTTGTAGGCTAATGGTAGAATTAGTTATTTAGGGCTAGGGAGTCTGCCGATTCCAAGCACAGAGCATAATGGCTGAACTAAAAGCCTTAGCTTAGAGGTTAATATAGCTGTGGAGACAAACGTCAGGGCTTAATGTGACAGAGAATGCCAGGACTTAAGGGGCCAAGTTCCCCTTAAACTGCAAAAAGTGATCTCATGGTTTACACGGAATTTAGGGACATTTGTAATTCTGAAGAGGTGGTGAAGCCAAATGCTAAGAGGCCAGAAAACCAAGGAGAAAGCAACTGTTGAGAGGTAAAAAAGCCAAGAAAAGATTTGGCAATCTCAGTGTCCTTGGGAGACACCATTGGGAATTTTGGAGGGAATATGGAAGAGAGGCTATGAGATTCCCTAGGGCTTCCTTTAAAGCCCCCTGAGGGTCTATGTGCCAGGACTGAGAATAAGTAGAAATACACAGCTCTGAGTGTGTCATAGTAATCTCCCCATACTTGGTCTGCCAGAAGATGACATTTCTCAGAGAAAATATTACCTAGGGCTTTTATAATTGTTCCTACAAATTATGTGATGATCAAAATTACCATGAATTCTAGAGATAGGACCACACACCAAAGCTCAAAAACAAAAATGAACATTAAAACCAGAGGAATAGGATATGAAGATGGAATTGTCATATTGGCATTAAAATAATTATGATTACTATATTAAAGACAATAAATGAAAAGACATAAAATTTATTATGGTAATGAAATTAAAGAAAAAACAAGGGTGGGTGTTAGACATAGCAGTTAAAATGCTGCTTGGGATGCCTGTGTCCCATATTGGAGTACCTCGCTTTGAGACCCTTCTCTGCTCCAGGTCTAGCCTCAGGCTAATGCCCAGCCTGGGAAGTAGCAGATGATGGATCAAGCACTTAGGTATCTGCCACCCATGTGGGACACCTGGTTTGAGTTTCTGATTGCTGACCTGGGCCTGGTCCAGCCTTGACTGTTGAAGAACCATATGAGGGACAGATGTTGTGGTGTAGCAGGTTAAGCTACCACCTAGGACACTAACTCCCCATACTGAATTGCCAGTTAGAGTCCTGACTACTCCACTTCCTTTTTTTTTTTTTTTTAAAGAATTATTTATTTATTTGAAAGTCAGAGTTACACAGAGAGAAGGAGAGGCAAGCAGAGAGAGAGGTCTTCCATCTGCTGGTTCACTCCCCAACTGGCTGCACCTGCCATAGCTGCGCCGGCCAGAGCTGCGCCAATTCAAATCCAGGAACCAGGAGCTTCTTTCTTCCAGGTCTCCCACATGGGTGCACAGGCCCAAGGACTTGGGCCATATTCGACTGCTTTCCCAGGCCACAGCAGGGAGCTGGATCAGAAGTGAAGCAGCTGGGACTTGAACTGGCACTCATATGGGATGCCAGCACTGCAGGCAGCAGCTTTTACCCTCTATTCCACAGTGCTGGACCCTACTCCACTTTCAATTCAGCACCCTGTTAATGTGCCTGGGAAGCAGCAAATGATGGCTCATGTACTTCAGTTCCTGCCACTCCCATGAGAGATCTGGATGGAGTTCTTGGTTTCTAGCTTTGGCCTGGCCCAGCCCCATCTGTGTAATCATTTGCAGGAGTGAACCAGTAGATGGAAGATATCTTTCTCTCTCTCTCATTCTGTCAAGTAAATAAAGGAATCTTTTTTTTTTTAAATAAAAAACTATGTATACTATAGTGAAGAAAGTCCTAATATTTTTGTAATTAGAGATTCCAAATGAGATAAAAATGGGACTAGATATTTGATGATTCACTGGGCCAGATTTTCCAGAAGTACTGGAAGACATTGAGCAATAGATTCTAGAAACTCTGCAAACTCCAAGAAAGCCATCCTTAGATGTGTTATAGCAAAAATCCTGATAAGCAGGGCTAAAAATAAGATTTTTAAAAGCATCTTTCTCAAAAGGACTCATAAACTTCACAGAAATAATAGCTGACTCTCCAAAAGGAATCAAGAACCAGAAGAAAGGACATTATATTCAAACGACTGGATAAATTATTAATCTCAAATTCTGTGTCCAGAGAAAGCATTCTTCAAAGAGTTTTCTTCAGAAAAACTAAAAGAAAAGAATTCATCATCAGAAGGTCTACACAAAAAGATGTAAAAAGGGAGATTCCTGGTTAGGTAGAAAAGAATAACAGATTGAACAGTGAGAACACAGGAAGAAATGAAGAGCACCAAAAAAGATTAGCAGAAACTCTGAATGAATACTGACTTTTAACAGTGATAATAACAACATTATGTGGCCTTTAAAATAGAGGTTGGTTGATAATATGTAACCATAATAGCATAAAAGGAGTAGGGGATAGAGTTAATGGTGCAATTTTAGTATGGTAAAAATGCCCAAATAATTCAAAAGAAAATAAGAAGTAAAGAAAATGAGACAGATAAAAAATAAATATTAAGTTGTTGGATTTAATGCCCAATATACCAATAATTACATTGTGGGGAAATAGACCATACTTAAAAACCAACAAATTTATTTGAAAAGGATAAAGAGCAGAGAGAGGTAGAGAGAGAGAGAGAGAGAGAGAGAGAGAGAAAGAGATTGATCGATCTATATGCTGGTTCACACCTCATATGCCTGCAATAGCCAGGGCTGAGCCACACCAAAGCCAGGAGCCAAGTACTCCCCTGGGGTCTCCAATGTAAGTGGCAGGGACCCAAGTACTTCAGGCATCATTTGCTGTCTCCAAAGGTGCCCTTGGCAAGAAGCTAGATTGGAAATGTAGGCATGACTCAGTTCCAGGAACTTAAACCTGGGATATGGGCACCCAAATGGCAGCTTCATCCCACACGCCCTGATGCCTGATCTGGACTACATGGTTTTATTAGGGTACTTAGGCTTACAATGATGAAGATTGCTAGATTGGATTAAGCAAAGAAACAGACAAAACACAATTACAAGTCTGATAAAAAAGGCATCTCTTAAACATAAAGGTTTAAGAAAGGTTAAAAGCAAAAGTACAGAAAGATATACAACATACCAGTACTAATTAAAACAGAAGTGGTGTGGGTCTACTCATTTTAGATAAAATAGATTGTTACATTTGTGTTACTGATTTCCAGATTTATCGCACTCTGATTAAAAAACAGTGCAGGGCCGGCGCTGTGGTTAGGATTAACACTAGGTTAATCCTCCGCCTGTGGCGCCGCCATCCCATATGGGCACCGTTTCTAGTCCCGGTTGTTCCTCTTCCAGTCCAGCTCTCTGCTGTGGCCAGGGAAGGCAGTGGAGAATGGTCCAAGTCCGTGGGCCCCTGCACCTGCATGGGAGATCAGGAGGAAGCACCGGGCTCCTGGCTTCGGATCTGCGTAGCTCCGTCCGTTGCTGTCATTTGGGGAATGAACAATCGGAAGGAAGACCTTTCTCTCTGTCTCTCTCTCTCTCTCACTGTCTGTAACTCCAACTGTCAAATAAGTAAGTAAGTAAATAAATAAATAAATAAAACATAGTGCTCAAATTTTGGGGAACTTGCTTTATAATTATGTATATACTTAATGTGTGTGTGTGTGTGTGTGTACACGCATGTGTGTATTTCTGAGGGGTCTTCATGACTTTATGGAAAAATTCTGAGAAAACTATGCATAGATTTCAAATGTTTCCAGGAAAATAAACTTTTTATTTTAATTCCATTTTTCTCACAAATCTTTTGAAGCCCCTTGTATAAGTATGTCTGTGCTTAATAATCTTGCTCTGCCTGCCTGCCTTCCTTCCTCCCTTCCTCCCTCCCTCCCTCTCTCCCTCCTACCCTTCCCTTCTTTCCTTTCTTCCTCCCTCCCTCCTACCCTTCCCTTCCTCCCTCCCTCCCTCCCTTTCCTTCTTTCCTCCTTCTCTCCTTCCTGCATTTCAGAGAAGTCTGTTGACTTCTACAATTCTAGTTATGGGTCATCTATGAGGGTACATCAACGGTTTATGCTACCAATGTATAAAAAAAATACATACATGTTATTCTATCATAAACTACTGAGATGTTGAGGTTATTATTAAGTGGCATAACCTTGTGAAAGCTAACATGTAGCAAAGGACATATCCAGAAAAATATTCTGCAGATCACTGAGAAAAATGAAAACAAGTCAATTAAAAATTGTGTAAGACTTGAATCTCATGAAAGGAGGATATCCAAACGTCTAACAAGCAGATAACAAGTTGTTCAAAATGTGACCTAAGTGAAAACTAAATCATATAAATATATTCACCAGAGTGGTTAAAATAAAATTTAAAAATCTGTCAATATCAAGTGTTGGCAAAGATATAGAGCAACTTTAATATATGGTGCCAATTGGAGAATAAATTGGTGTAATCACTTTCTAAAACTTCTTAGTATCTGCATTAACATGTGCACTGCCCTGTGACCCAGCTCTTTGATTCCTGGGGCTACACTCAATAGAAAATGAGTAAAATGTATAACAAAAGATACTTATAAGAATATCTACTGTAGCATTGTGTATAATAGCCCCAAAGGGCAAACAGTCCAAATATTCATCAGTGTCAGACTGGATATATAAATTACAGTGCATTTGTTTGAGGAAGTGCTAGGTAGCAACAAAAAAGAAGAAACTACCATCAAGCACATCAACATAGATGAGTTTCCTAGATTTAATTTTGAGGAAGAGGGACCAGATGCATTTTGTATTTTATATGTTTAATTTAAGAACGGGCAGGTTGACTTTTGAGGATAGAAACTGGATTAGTGGTTGAGTGCAGTAATCATTGTAAGGAAGCATAAAAAGTGTTCTTGGGTATGGGTAATACCTATATTTTTATCTACATGGTTATATGGTGTATTCATTTATTAAAAATTCATTGTGCTGTACACTCAAGATTTGCACACTTCACTGTATGGTATACTCAAAATTTTTACAAAAGGTAGGAAGGCCTATTAAATGATGGTATTTGGAAGATGGGTGTGTATGTACCCTTTCTAACTCAAGCCCTTTGAAATAATTCAAATTGGACAAAATGAAACAAAAATATTTTAAGCAATAAAATCAGCTTACATACTTCCTGCTTAAGGAATTTTACTTTATTCTGTAACAACTAAAAGTTGAGGATAATTTTCTCATTCATGTAAAAATCATATTAGGCATAAAAGTAAGATAATACATAAATAATTTATAATGCCTCCTATTTGATATTCAAAACTTACATTCTAAGAAAATATTCAATGGTAATAGGTCTCCAGTGATACTAACAATTGAGTGTGCACAACACTTTATTCTAGAACTGTATTCCCAGTAAATAGAGAATCAGATATAAGATGCATTCTAAATATCGAGGGCAAGAATATAACTTCTGTGAGGGCTTTTATTGTGTTCTGCTGTATATACTACTATATGCCAAGTTTCTAGAAATTTGCCTTGTTTATTGTAATACTTAATAAATATTTACTGAACTAACATAAAATTGGATAATTCCTTTATTTAGCATGAATTATTTAAACATTGCAGTGCGACTGTCTCTTTATATTCTTTAAATGTCCAGTTATAAAAATAAGCTGCAAGATACTAATTTCTGCTATTAGAAAAGTTGTGATGTTCTAAATATTTTGTCATTTATCCAGATCTTGCTTTTTTAACATAATATTATTTTTGAGATAACATATTTTTAATTTGTATTCTAGTCAAAGGCATAATGCTCCACTAACTAAAGAGCTCAACAAATAAAAACTAATAAGATCATAGTTGAGCAGGAAAATAGGCAAGGGCTATAAACAGCAATCATATGAAAAGATGTTCAGCTTCACTCATATAAAGTAAATTTTAAAATAGTCACAAAATCATTATAACAACAGTGGTATACAATTCTCAAGACCTTATTTGACAAATATTTAAAACAAAGATTTAAAGTTTGACAAAACACTGTATTTGTAGCAAAATGAAAGATTACATTTTGATTTCAGAGAAATTTAGCTCAAATATATTCAACAATGTATTCTTAACCACTGAATCTGACAGTTTCTGAATAAAGGCTGTACGAAATAGTTCACACGGTTTTATGTGGAACTAGCTGTTATAGAACAAAATTATGACAACATTCTGTGCTAATATAGTAAGTTGAATAAAATTGTCAATGTACCTGGCCAAGGAAGTGAGTGTATGGTCTGGCAAGAGAACAGTGTGAATGAGTTTCTTCATTCAAAGAAAAAGCTGACCTAGAGATGGACTTTGAAGAGCTAGTAAAATGTGGGATGTCACAGAAAAGGGCCAAGGGTGCTTACCTTACCAGGCAATGCCGAAATGAGGCTATCAATATTAGAGGGTGCACATAGGAAACACAGCAAGTTTGTCACAAGCAAGGGGATGCCAACTATGAGCGTTTTTTCACCTTTTCCAGCATAGCGTGGCTATTACTCACCTTGTTCAAGTACTGATTCTGATGCCGTAGGCTTGGTTTGAGTCCTAGGTATTGCAATTCTAACAAACTCCAAGGTGACACAGATGCTGCTCATCTGTAGATGCACTTGGTGTAGCAGGAGTCTAGAATACATAAGAAGATGTTGAATTTGATATGATAGAGAGCAGAATTTTTGAAGGACTGGAAAGGGAAGAATAAAGGTAGATTATAGTACCAGTAAAAACAACAATAATAACAAGAACCACTCATTGACTTTTTACATGAATTATCTCAATTCTTAATGTGGTTGGTTATAGAGGAACCATCAAGTATCCAAAAATATCAATGTAAAAATCAAGGGTGAAAAATAGAGACAAGAACTTTATTAAAATAAAGTAAGGTTGGCCTATGCTGCAGCTCACTAGGCTAATCCTCCGCCTTGCGGAGCCGGCACACCGGGTTCTAGTCCCGGTCGGGGCGCCGGATTCTGTCCCGGTTGCCCCTCTTCCAGGCCAGCTCTCTGCTGTGGTCAGGGAGTGCAGTGGAGGATGGCCCAAGTGCTTGGGCCCTGCACCCCATGGGAGACCAGGAGAAGCACCTGGCTCCTGCCATCGGATCAGCGCGGTGCGCCGGCCACGGCGGTCATTGGAGGGTGAACCAATGGCAAAGGAAGACCTTTCTCTCTGTCTCTCTCTCTCTCTCACTGTCCACTCTGCCTGTAAAAAAAAAAAAAAAAAAAGTAAGGCAGAGTGGACCAAGAAAGTAAAGAAAGGCGTAAGGTGCAGTGGCTTGCTCTGGGCTTTGTTTTGGAATCCCATGTCAACATTAAGGTATCCACGGTAAGGGGTTTCCCTGATGGTTTGCAATTGCTTTAAGCTTGCAACATCCTCCTTTGTATTCATAGAAATCCAAGTCATATAATGGCTTCCTAAAGAAAAAGACTAAATCTACATTGTTCTCTTTGCCAGCATGTTCTACCTAGCGAGTTTGTCTCTGGTTTGTAATTACGTGGTTTGAGAGTTTGAGTTCACTCTAAGGACTTGAGATCAAAAGGAATACCACAGAGTATACATTAGTCACTTGCCAATTGAGCTAGAGTACCAGGCCCTTGTCTCACAAGACAGAATACTTTGCAGTCTGTAGATAGCCTAAGAAATATGTAGAAATTTGAATATAAAACAGGAAAACATCTCCTAGCTTCAGCTGTGGTGACGAACAGCTTGGCTGCAACTTAGGCGGTTGAGTGCCAAGTGCTGCTACTAACCACACTACTCTTTTATGAATTCAGGGAAATGTTAACAGTAGGACTGTTTTAGGATAGATGACCTTCCTTGTCAACACTATTCAGAGGTCAGTGTCCTTGGGGAAGAGGATCTAAGGCCAGATGCATGTAGGATATGCTCTCTGCCTCTGCTTAATTTTCTATTGCTAATATATGACTTTTCAACATGTGTTTATACAGCTGTCCGAGGCATGAGTGCTTTGTGCTGCAAAGTAGGAAATCTAGGCAGAAAAAGAAATCATCTTTCAAAATTAGGTAGGAAAAGAATATTCAAATCGGTTAGCATACTTTATGAAAGCAAAATTTTAAATTCAGCTAAAGCAAATATATTTTGCTCATCTTGAAATGTTGTCAGTGTCAGCTGCATAAAATTGTCAGATAAAGAGGCCTGTAGGAGAATGAGAAGATCTGCTCATCTTCTCATTTTACCTAAACAATTAGAAATAATTTTTGCCACAAAGCACCAAGTTATCATTATAGGAACTGTGGAAAATAGGCAGCTGCCACGGCTCACTTGGCTAATCCTCCACCCGCCGCGGCACCTGCACCCCGGGTTCCAGTCCCAGTTGTTCTTCTTCCAGTCCAGCTCTCTGCTGTGGCCCGGGAGTGCAGTGGAGGATGGCCCAAGTGCTTGGACCCTGCACCCGCATGGAGACCAGGAGGAAGCACCTGGCTCCTGGCTTTGGATCAGTACAGTGCACTGGCCGCAGCGCACGGGCTGTAGTGGCCATTTGGGGGGTGAACCAACGTAAAAGGAAGACCTCTCTCTCTCTCACTGTCTAACTCTGCCTGTCAAAAAAAAAAAAAAAAAAAAAAAAAAAAAAAGGAAAAAAAAAGAAACTGTGGAAAATACCCATGTGCAGGAGGGAAATAATCACCCACAGTTCCACAGTTGAGCTAATGTTTTGGTGTGTGTTCTTCCAATTTCTTTTATATGCATACATTATTTGCTATTGTCATAGCTGTTAATATCTGTTAATGTGAGACCTACTTGTGAAAGTTAACACTGCATCATTTCATAACAGGACAGATGAATCAGTCCTTCTGGGGACATTTCTTATTTCGCAATTATCAAGAATTTCATCCTGAAGGCTGAGAGGCAATGGACAATTCTACTAAGTAGAATAAACAGCCCAGGAAACTTAGATTTTTCTTTAGTGTTAAGACTTTGCATGTAGTTCAAAACATTTATAGAATTTGCGTGCATTTCTATCAGACCTTCAAAAGCAGATTGTATTGGGAGGGAGTGAAGATATTTTTCTTGTGGAATATCTCAATGTATACAGAAATTCCAATCAGTAAGGTAAATCCAGTGTTTGGTGCAGAAAAAAAGAACTGGGATGATTTTTTTCCTTCTCTTTACTTGCTGCTATTATGCCTTAAATTATAAAAAATTGAAATATGGATTAATATATATTTTGCATAAAATAAAATAGTTTATAAAATTACATATAAATTATATAAAATAAAATTCCACTAATTTTTCTGACAGGTTTTGGAAAATTTCTAAACCCTTATAATCACTACCACAATTGGTATATAGGAGAATTCTATTACTCTCAAAAGTTCCCCTTTTGGGCCAGCATTGTGGTGTAGTTGGTTAGACCCTTACCTGCCACACCAGCATCCCATATGGGTGCTGGTTTAATTCTTTGCCACTCCATTTCCAATCCGGCTTCCTGCCAATGGCCTGGGAAAGCAGTGGACATGGCCTGAGTGATTGGGACCCTGACCCACGTAGGAGACCTGGGAGAAGCTCCCAGCTCCTGGCTTCAGCCCATCTCAGCCCGGCCCTGGCTGTTGTAGATATCTGGGGAATGAACCACCTGATGGCTGATGGAAGACCCCTTCCTTCCTTCCTTCCTTCCTTCCTTCCTTCCTTCCTTCCTTCCTTCCTTCCTTCCTTCCTTCCTTTTCTTTCTTTTTCTCTCTCCCTCTCCCTCTCCTTCTTCCTCTCCCTCTATCTCTGTAACTCTTTCAAATAAATAGATAAATCTTAAAAGTTCCCCTTTGCTTGCTTCCAACCTTTCTCTATTTTTTTTTTAAGATTTATTTTGTTTATTTGAAAGACAGAGTTACGAGTTACAGAGAGAGGTAGAGACAGAGTGAGATATCTTCCATCCACTGGTTCACTCCCAGATGGCTGCAATGGCTGGAGCGGTGCTGATCCGAAGCCAGGAGCTAGGAGTTTCTTCCGGGTCTTCCACACGGGTGCAGGGGCCCAAGGACCTGGGCCATCTTCTACTGCTTTCACAGGCCATAGCAATGGATCAGAAGAGGAGCAGCTGGGACTAGAACCGGTGCCCATGTGGGATGCCGGTGTTTCAGACCAGGGCTTTAACCTGCTGCGCCACAATGCTGGCCCTTCCAAACTTCTCTCTCTCTCTTTTTTTTTTTTTTAATTTTTTTGACAGGGGAGTTACAGACAGTGAGAGAGACACACAGAGAGAGACAGAGAGAAAGGTCTTCCCTCTGTTGGTTCACTCCCCAAATGGCTGCCACGGCAGGCGCCATGCTGATCCGAAGCCAGGAGCCAGGTGCTTCCTCCTGGTCTCCATGTGGGTGCAGGGCCCAAGCACTTGGGCCATCCTCCACTGCCTTCCTGGGCCACAGCAGAGAGCTGGACTGGAAGAGGAGCAACCGGGACTAGAACCTGGCACCCATATGGGATGCCGGCGCTGCAGGTAGGGGACCAACCAAGTGAGCCACGGCACCGGCCCCTCCTTTCTCTTGACACCTCTAGCTCAAGGCAATCACCAATCTGCTCTCTAATTCTACTGATTAGTTTTTCCTGTTCTAGAGTTTCATGTAAATGAAATCATATAGCATGCGTTCTATTGTGCTTCACTTCTTTTGCTCAGTGAAATATGAGTACTTATGATTCATTAGTTTTGTTTGTGTATTAGTTTGTTATTTTCTGTTTCTGAGTAGCATTCCTTTGTATGCATGTTTCATTGTTTTTCCATCCACTATTTGAAAGCTATTTAGGTTGTGCTACAGAATGAATGTGTTGTTCCATTATGGTTTGAACTCATGTAGACATTTAAACTCCAAAACTTTATGTTAATGGTGTTGAAAGAGTGGCAACTGTACCCAATTATGATGTTGAAGCTGGGGTCCTTGGGAACAGATTGGAGAGAGAATGGCTTGGATTGGATTAGGTCATAGAATGGAGCCTCAGGACTGAAGCACGATGGCTTTATAAGGAGAGACCACATGATTCATTTTCAATTATCTTTATATACAGAAGATCGATTTAGTATATATTAAGTAAAGATTTCGTCAGTTTGCACCCACACAGAACATAAAGTGTAAAATACTGTTTGAGTACTAGTTATAGCATTAATTCACATTGGACAACACATTAAGGACAACACTGGCCCCAAAGACCTAAATTTAAGACCTGAGAATATAAAGTTGCTGGGAGAAAATTTAAGGAAAATACTCCAAGACATTGATGGAAGGGATGACTTCTTGGGCAAGACCTCCAAAGCATAGGCAATGGGAGAGGGAGCAGGAGATGGGAGGGCTGTGGGTAGGAGGGAATTTATGGGGGAGGAAAAGCCATTGTAATCCATAAACTGTACTTTGTAAAATTATATTTACTAAATAAAAGTTTTTAAAAAAAACAACAGGTTAAGCTACTGCCTGCAACACCAGCATCCCACATGAGTGCTAGCTCAGGGCTTGGCTGCTCCGCTTCCGATCCAGCTCCCTGCTGATGCACCTTGGAGGGCAGCGGAGGGTGGCCCAAGTGCTTGGGCCCCTGTGATCCACATGGAGGATCCAGATGAATTTCCTGGCTGCTGGTTTCGGCCTGGCCCCGCCCCAGCCATTGCGGCCATTTGGAGAGTGAACCAGTAGATGGAAGAACTCTTTCTCCCTGTGTCTCTCCCTCTCTCTGTCACTCTGCCTTTCCAACAAATAAATCTTTTAAAATAACTAAATAAATAAATGGCAGGTCCTTTCACTGAGAATACAAAGGTGTGATGTGGCCTGACCAAAGCCATGCCATGAGTTCAAAAATTACCACCACAGAATTCACTGTTTCTAAAGTTATATGTCCCCTATATTCTTTTTTTTTAAAGATTTATTTATTTTATTTGAAAGGCAGCAGAGAGAGAGAGAGAGAGAGAGTTTTCCATCCGCTGGTTCGCTTCCCGGATGGCCTCAGTGGCTGGAGCTGCGTTGATCTGAGGCCAGAGACCAGGAGCTTCTTCTCGGTCTCCCACTTAGGTTCAGTGGCCCGGGGACTTGGACCATCTTCTGCTGCTTTCCCAGGCCACAGTAGAGAACTGGATCGGAGGTGGAGAGCTGGGACTCTAACCGGCACCCACAGGTAATGTGGGCACTGCAGGCAGCAGCTTTTACCAGCTACGCCACAGCACCAGAAAAAAAAAAATCACACCAACAGAATGAACAAAAATCATATGGCCACCTCAATAGATGCAGAGAAAGCATTTGATAAGATTCAACACCCCCTCATGATAAAAACCCTCCACAAATTAGGTGTAGAAGGAACATTATCACAAGCTGACAGCCAATATTATACCGAATGGGGAAAGGCTGAAAGCATTTCCCTTCAGATCTGGAACAAGACAACTTTCACCACTTTTACTCAACACAGTATTGGAAGCTTCAGCAAAGCAATCAGGGAGGAGAAACAAATAGAATATCAAAATTGGAAAAAAGGTAGTCAAATTATACATGTTTGCAGATGACATGATGTTGCACATGAAAAACCCTAAACACTCCACTAAAAGGCTGTTAGAATTGATAAAACCAATTCAGTAAAGTTGCAGGTTACAAAATAAACATACAAAAAAAGTAGCTTTTTGTATGCTAATGATGAACTCACAAAAACAGAAATCAAGAAAGAAATCTCATTCACAATAGCCACACATAAAAAAAATCAAATATTTAGGAATAAATTTAACCAAAGAAGAGAAAATCTCTATAATAAAAATTAACAAATATTGATGAAAGAAATCATCAAGGACACAAATGCTACCTCTAAAATAAATAAATAAATCCTTTAAAATTTTATGCTTATGAAAAAGTTAAAATACATTAAATATTTGATAAAGATTTAAAAATGTGATTTTATTTGTTCTCCTAGTTCTATATTCTCTTTATTGCTCTGATCTACGATACTGCTAAATTACTGTTCAGTGAAAAATGCTGTAGAAAACCACACATCCAATTCAACATGATTTTATGTGTTCATTTGTCTTTTTTTAAAATTTATTTATTTATTTGAGAGAGGTAGAATTACAGATAAGAGATGATAAGACAGGGAGAAAGGTCTTCACCTGCTGGTTTACTCCCCAGATGGCCGCAATGGCTGGAGCTGAGCTGATCCAAGGCTAGGAGCCAGGAGCTTCTTCCAAATCTCCCACGTGATTGCAGGGGCTCAAGTACTTGGGCCATCTTCCATTGCTTTCCTGGGCCATTAGTAGGGAGCTGGATTGGAAGAAGAGCAGCTGGGATACAAACTGGCTCCCTGCTGGTACTGCAGGCAGAGACTTAGTCTGCTACACCACACAACACTGGCTCCAAAGACCTAAATTTAAGACCTGAGACTATGAAGTTGCTGGGAGAAAATTTAAGGAAAATAATCTAAGACATTGATGTAGGGGATGCCTTCTTGGACAAGACCTCCAAAGCATAGGCAATAAAAGCAAAACTAAACAAATGGGACCATATCAAACTCAGAAGCTTTTGCAAAGCAAGGGAAACAATCAATAGAGTGAAGAGACATCCAACAGAATGGGAGAAAGTATTTGCAAACCACCTATTAGGCAAAGGATTAATATCCCGAATATACCAGCAACTTAAAAAGCTCAACAAAAAAGCCACCAATCCAGTTGAAAAATGGGCAATGGACTTCAAAAGACAGTTCTCAAAAGAAGAAGAAATACAAATGGCCTGCAAACATATGAAAATGTGATCAACATCACTAGGCATCAGGGAAATGCAAATCAAAACCACAATGAGATGCCACTTCACTCCAATCAGAATGGCTAAAATTCAAAACATAGAGAGTAAAATATGGTGGCAAGGATATTGACAAAGGGGAACACTTATACACTATTGGTAGGAATATAAATTAGTTCAGCCACTATGGAAAATGGTGCAGAGATTTCTTAAAAAACTAGAAGTAGATTTACCATATGATCCACCAATCCCACTACTAGGTATATACCCACAAGACTTGAACACAACATGTCAAAGAGATACCTATGCTATTCACAACAGCCAAAATTTGAAACCAACCAAGGTGTCCATCATCAGATGAATGGATAAAGAAAATATACATATATATATACACAATGGAATATTATTTAGCTATAAAAAAGAATGAAATTCTACCATTTGCAGCAAAATCAATGCAACGGGAGAATATCATTTTGAATGAAATAAGATGGACCCAGAAAGAGAAATACCACATGTTCTCCCTTATATGTGGGAGTAAAAATTTAAAAAACAAACAAAAAAAAAAAAAAGAAAGAAAAAGGAAATGTCTGTGTATATCAGTACTGCTGCAAACATAGTTTTATAAAACTTTGTTTTATAACTTTGTCAAACCAATGGTTAAGAATGCTATACTATTAGTTTTTTTTTTTGGAAAAGATTTATTTATTTATTTATTTATTTGTGGGGCAGAGTTATAGACAGCAAGAGGGAGAGACAGAGAGAGAAGTCTTCCATTTACTGGTTCACTCCCCAAATGGCCCCAATGGCTGGGGCTGGGCCAGGCTGAAGCCAGGACCCAGGAGCTTCTTCTGAGTCTCCCACATGTGTTCAGGGGCCCAAGCACTTGGGCTATCTTCTACTGCTTTCCCAGGCCATAAGCAGAGAGCTGGGTCAGAAGAGAAGCAGGCGGGACCATATTGGATGCTGGTGCCACAGGCAGTGGCCTAGCCTACCATGCTACGGTGCAGGCTCCATTACTGTAATTTTAATGATCTGATATATAAGTAAACCTTAAAGTTTACTGTAAATGGGTGAAGTGGTCATTTTCCCAATTCGATTACTGCATACAGCTAGTGTTTGTATTCCCACTAAATGGCAGTCTTTTTGATTTTTACTTGTTAAACTTCTTATTTAGCGAAGTATTAAGCCTTTTTACTGTAATATAATTTTAAATATGTTATCTCAAAACAAGAAAACAAAGGGAAAAAGAAAGGGTGGGATGGAGGGAGAAAGGAAGGGGATATAATTATATTCTTAGAATTGTATCTAATGGGGCTGGCACCATGGTTAATCCTCCACCAGCATCCCACATGGGCGTCAGTTCTAGTCCTGGCAGCTTCACTTCCAGTTCAGCTCTCTTCTGTGGCCTGGGAATGCAGTAGAAGATGGTCCAAGTCCTTGGGCCCCTGCACCAATGTGGGAGACCCGGAAGGAGCATCTGGCTCCTGGCTTCGGATCGGCACAGCTCCAGCCGTTGTGGCCATCTGGGGAGTGAATCAGCAGATGGAAGACCTTTCTCTCTGTCTCCTTCTCTCACTGTCTGTAACTCTAACTCTCAAATAAAATAAATAAAATCTTTTTTTAAATTTATTTTTATTTTCAACAGGCAGAGTTAGTGAGAGAGAGAGACAGAAAGGTCTTCCTTCCGTTAGTTCACCCTGCAAGTGGCCGCCACGGCCAGCGCGCTGAGGCCAGTGCACCGCACTGATCCGAAGCCAGGAGCCAGATGCTTCCTCCTGGTCTTCCATGTGGGTGCAGGGCCCAAGGACCTGGGCCATCCTCCACTGCCTTCCCAGGCCACAGCAGAGAGCTGGACTGGAAGAGGAGCAACCGGGACAGAATCTGGCGCCCCAATCGGGACTAGAACCCGGTGTGCCGGCGCTGCAGGTGGAGGATTAGCCTAGTGAGCTGCGGCGCCGGCCATAAATAAAATCTTAAAAAAAAAAAAAAAAAGAAGAATCGTATCTACAAATCACATTGAATCTATTAAAAACTAATTAAAACTAAATTTAAAAATATATTTGAAAAAAAAAAAAAAGCCAATTATCAGTGCTCATCTTGTGGCCCAGCAGGTTAAGCCACAGTAGTCATCCTCTATCAGAGTGACAGTAAAGTCCTACTTACTCTGCTTCCAATCTGAATCCCTGTGCCTGGGAAGAAGCAGCAGATGACAGCTCACTTCTGTGGGAGACAGGAGTGTAGCTCCTGGCTCCTGGCTTTGACCTGGCCTAGCCCTAGCCTTTGTGGCCATTTGGAGAGTGAATCAGTAGATGAAAAATATTCTCTCTCTCTCTCTTTTTCTCTTCTTCTTTCTACCTGTGTTGCCCTGCCTTTCAAAGAAAGAAAGAAATATTTTGAAAAGAATAAAGTTAATTATCTCCGAAAGATCTTTTCAGTAATTCAATCATTTATTTTTGTCCACAGAGCTCTCATTTCTAGTACTCTTCATTCCTTTGTGTAGATCCGTATTTCCATCTGATATCTGTTACTTTTCAAGTTTTATCCTTTGCAAACCTCAAAGAGACTTTATGTCACCTTTGCTTTTGACAAATATTTTTGTTGTCTATAGAAACATTTAGAAGGTTGCTGTTTTCAGTACATTAAAGATATTCCTCCAATGGTGTCTGACTCATTTAACAACAAGAAACTGGCTGTTAGCCTTATCTTTTCTTCTCTGTGCCTTACCGCTACTGTGGCTGCTTTTAAAATTTTCTCATTAACACTTTTTTTGAGCAATTTGTTTATAATCTATTTTGATGTAATTTCTTGGTGCTTGGGGTATTCTGAGATTCTTGGATCTTTCAGTTTATAGTTTTCATCAAATTTAGAATTTCAACCATTATTACTTTGAATGTATTTTCTTTTAATATTTTATTACTTTTTTGAGATTACATTTTAATTTACTTTATAGTCAAAGACTCAATGGCTCTACTAAATAAAGAGTTCAACAAATAAAAAGTAAAGACCATAGATCAGCAGGAAAATAGACAAATCTATAACAATAATCACAGGAAGATGTTCCATTTCATTCATAAATACTTTAAAATAGTTACAAAATCATTACAACTATAATAGTAGATAATTCCTATCAATTTTCTTGACAAAGTTTGACACAACACTGTGCAGCAAAACTGATACACATAGGTGTATTTCTTAAAGTATCTTTAAAAGTTCTTAACTTTAGCTCCCACATACAAGAGAGAACATGTGGTATTTGTCTTTTCTGTGTCTGGCTTGTTTCACTCAACATGATGTCCTCCACTTCCAAACATTTTTCGGCAAAACAGATTGCTTTCTTGAACACTAACATTACATGTAGGATACCATGGACTGAGATAAATAGTATTTATGCCCAGAAATGGCTGAGTCTCTTCTGCTAGTTGATTAACGGTACAGCTTGCACCAATGTACTCATCGGTTAAGGTGTGTTGGTGTATTGCTGCTGTTGTTGCCATGATTATCTTCCTTTTTTTTTTATTTTTTGACAGGCAGAGTGGACAGTGAGAGAGAGAGACAGAGAGAAAGGTCTTCCTTTTTGCCATTGCGGCCGGCGCACCGTGCTGATCCGATGGCAGGAGCCAGGTGCTTCTCCTGGTCTCCCATGGGGTGCAGGGCCCAAGCACTTGGGCCATCCTCCACTGCACTCCCTGACCACAGCAGAGAGCTGGCCTGGAAGAGGGGCAACTGGGACAGAATCCAGCGCCCCGACCGGGACTAGAACCAGGGGTGCTGGTGCCACAAGGCGGAGGATTAGCCTAGTGAGCTGAGGCGCCGGCAAAAAGCCATCTTTAAGTAATGTGGACTACCTTTGGGTCTCCAGTTCTAAGGGGTTTTATGCTCTCCTGCTAGCCCACATTGAGCCCTAAAAAATTTATTAAAATTTTAATTGAAATCTTATTTACTTCTCTGGTGCTTAACATTTCTTTGCCTTATTTTCTGCTACAATTGCACCGGTGACCACCTCTTTCCTCCTTAGGAGCTATTTTCCCTTAGATTTCAGGCTGCTTGGTTGCTTTGTAATGGTAGCTCTCTGATGGGTACAAGACAATTGATATTTTATGGCCTTGCAGCTTTATGTTGGGGAGGTAGGATCTGCTTTCAAAATCTGCATTTTAAATATAATCTCATGGATATACATGTCTTTAAAGACTTACTAAAGTATTTGGTACACAGAGCTCTCTGGTTCTATTCCCTGGACTGTGCTGAATGCATGTTTCAGAAAAGAAGTTCATGACATTCTACAACATTTATTGTGTGAATGATTTGGGATGGTAAGGATGGGCAGACTTTTTCTAGACTGTATTCAACTAGCTGTGGTAAGTTTGAAGTATGAGGAATATTACCAGAATAGCAATTTATTGGCATAGAAACAATGTACTTTTGGGTACAATGATATTTTTTGCATGCAAGAAATCTGAGCATTGAAATCCTGTTTCAAAACATAGTAAGAATTGTGTCATTGGGAATGAAGTGACAATGTTACTTACATATATGTCAAATTAACCTTGAAAACAAATAAAGTATTTACCAATGACTCCAAAGAGGTAGACACTATGCAAAGAGCTAAAGAAGTAAAATATTATAGTCAACAATTTATTCCCAAGCAATAGACACAGTATACTCATATATGCCAGATATTCACTCTTCAGTGAATGGGACTGCACTATTATTCCACTGAATGGTGATGTTCTTGGAAAAACAATTTTCTCTAAAATATTAGCAAATTCTTCTGTTTAACTACATAATTTAAATGTTCTTATTTTTAACTCTAACGTACCATGATATCGTTACATTTAGCAAGGGGTGCGTGCTGTGACACAGAGGGTTAAGCATGGCTTGAACACCTACATGCCACATTGCAGTGTCTAGTTCTCGCCCTGACTGTCCTGCATTTCTAATCCAGCTTCCTGCCAACGTGCCTTGGAGGCAACAGGTAATGATACAAGTGCTGGGGTTCCTACCACCCAAGTGGGAGACGGGGGAGTTTCTGGACCCTGGTTTTTGCTTGGCCTTGCCCTGGCTGTTGCAGGCATTTGGGGGCGGGAATCAGTAGATAGAAGTTCTCTCTTTTCTTTATGTCTCCCATTCTTCCTCTTTGTCATTCTGGCTTCCAAATGAATGAACGAATGAATAAATAAATAAATCTTTAAAACACTTCTGTTGATCATTAACTTAATATGATAAAAGTAAATTTATGCCATCTTTTCAGGAAAATAATGGATTGATTATTTTGATTGTTTTGATTGATTGATTGTTTTAACAGTGCCTCTAATACTTAAATGAAGTTCTGAAGGTAACATCTAAATGTGACTTTATTTTAATCCTTATCTGAAAGTGTATAACAGAATAATGTGAGACAATACAAATTATGAGAGGAAATAAGATGTGCATTAAATTCAATATATGAGTGAGGAAAATATTAATTCCCAAATATTGAAAAAATTCTTACTGGCATCAGAATTACTAATTTCACTGTTTTGTGACTTTTAAACATTGTGAGCAAAGCAGAACAAGGCGACTTTTCTTCTAGCATCACATCAAGTCCTGCAATGAATAACCACTGAACTCTCATAGCATTTTTATTTAAATTATTTTTTCAGAAAGTTAACTTTTCCCACCCCCTCTTCCTTCCCCTTCTCAGTTGTCTGCCCAGTGTGTTAGTGAAGACTATTTTAGAATTGGCCAAACCAAATAAGACAATAAATTGAAGTTTGTTTAATTGTTTTGTAGATTTCATTAATCTTGCTCATTTTGAGGCTGTCATTAATTATTTTTAAATATTTGAGTTAATTGTATTTATCATAAATTAGACCCAAGGCCTAATTATGCATTCTCGTTGAGGATGCAATTAAAAATGTGAAACGAAACAAAAACAACAGCTAGGACTTCTGCAAACTCAGCTTGCTTCATTTTACAAAGCACTGTTAATAAAATCAACACAACCAATTTGCATTTCTGAGTGGATAAATAGACATCAGAAAAAGAAAGATTTTCTTTACCATTAAAGCTAAGTGAAGTAGGAAACAAAACGCCCTTTACAAATCTAAGAAAAATGTTCTCTTCAGACCTCTCTGCAGAATTCTGAGAGTATATATATATCTCAGAAATGTATTTGATGCCATGATTCTAAGCATGGAAATTGGTTGTGATATGATTCCATGAGTAAAATATTTATAAAATGAGTAAGATGAAGTTGTCTCTCACCTCTCAAATGCCCACACTATTCCCCACTTAATGTGATAACCAGCCAGCAACCAACTAAATAAACTAGTTCTACAAATTTTGGATATCTGTCTGGGAGCAGTGCTGCTCCACAGAGGTCCACAGGCTCAAGTTCACAAGGACTGAGACCAGGCAAGGCTGACAGCACAATCTGGAACTCAGAAAGCAGATATACCCCCAGTGACTGACTTTTCAGTTCTTGGAAAGCTGAACTTAATCTATGGATGAGGGAAACTGATAAAAAGCCTAATATATACCACAGAACCTCAAAAAAAAGTTCAACAATTCATAATCTTGTATATCTCTAAAGGTGGATGTGAAATTAGGGCTACAGCAAGATAGTACAGAACTATGTTCCAAGTTGAATCTATTCTGAATAAGACTCCATTCTTAGCCATTTATTTTTACTTTGTTTCCAAAATCTTTGCAGGCATGATAGAACCTTCTTGTTTGGAACTTGTGAGATTCTTCTCTGGGACTCCCAATACCCTAAGAGGAAAGAAATAAGATACTGACTTCATGGTGTTCCGACAAAACATCTGAGCCAGACCATCAAACAGTGAAATCCACTATTTCTCTTTTACAAAGCCCCATTCTTGAGCTCCGAGGCAAAAAACCAACCTCTAAAGCTCTACTCTCAGACGTGAGGGTGAAATCAAGTACTATTACACATTTGAGGAGAGGCCTCAGTGTGAAAGCTGGAGACACAAATAGGCAAGCTAAACATGCAATGTGGGGGAAGAGAACCAGGCTGGGGAAAGAAAAGCTCAAAACTGGTCATGGTTTCCTCACAAAGATGAAATAGTGAATCCTTGGGTAATAAGAATAAGGTGCTATAAAAAGAGACAAGATGGGTAACTGAAAAGCAAAAATGTGAGAATAGAAATGAAAAAAAAATTTGAAGGCGAGATGAGGAAACCTCCAAGAAAGGGGACCTAAAATGTAATGAGAAAAACCACCTGACTGAAAAGGTGACAATTGGAGCTTCTCTTCAGGAGCTCCAGAAAGTGAAAGCAGAACAGAGAAGTGAAAATTATCCGTTAAATCATTCAAGAAAATTTCCCTAAATTGAAAGTCTTTCTTGGTGTACTTCTGGTCCTGTCCAGAGGAGGCTTTCAAATAGTTACATCCCCTGGGTCCTTAGGGAACTTTTCATCAAGAAAAATTTCCAGGGACAAGTTAGAGGAAGCTAGGGCAGCTCTCACTCCTCTTACGCATTGGAGAGTTGGACACTCACACAATTGTCCTTTTGAAGCCCAAAGGACTAACCTGGAAGGCTTTAAATCATTCTAATCTGCTCAGAGTTGAGCACACTGTGTAATAACATGTGGTGGAAATTTAGTAAATGGTCATCAACTTGTGTTACTCCATGTTAGTTTCAAACTCTGCCCAACTGGGAGTTGGTCTCAAGGGGCTTCTGTATTCTGGACATTAGTTTCTGCAACTGCAGCTTAAGTTGAGAGAGATTTAAGTTTAAAATATGCTTAGGAATGATAGCAGCATTTTCTAAATCACACAGGAATTTTTATAGTTGCCGATAATTTTTTTCTGAATTATACTTTACATGAAAATTTTTACAAAGGTATACAAATTAAGTGACAACTTGTTAAAAGGAATAAAATTATATTGAATTGGATATGCTCCAGAAATTCTAGGCTATGTGCACTTGCCTTGGGTTATAAATGCAAATTTATTTCATTATAATTTTGTTCTACAATCAGTGCAATATGCATAAGCAAATTGAATAAAGCTGGACTCTGATAAACATCAGTTTTGATTGATGGTACCTGAGTTCCTATATTCTGTTGTACTTTTTTTTTTAAAGATATATTATTATTTATTTGAAAGGTTGAGTTAGAGAGAGAGAGGGAGAGAGAGAGAGAGAGAGATCTTCCATCCGCTGGTTCACTCCACAAATGGCCACAACAGCCAGAGCTGGGCAAATCCTAAGCCAGGAGCCAGAAGCCAGGAGCTTCCTCAGGTCTCCCAAATGGGTTTAGGGGTTCAAACATTTGGGCCATCTACTAATTTTTCCCAGGTGCTTTATTTAGCAGGGAGATGGATTGGAAGTGGAGTAGCTGGGACTTGAACTGGAGCCCATACGGGATGACGGTACTGCAGGCAGTGGTTTTACCTGCCATGTCACAGCACTGACTCCTGGCTATACTTTTTAAAAGATGGCCCTATTATTTAAATCTATCTGTCAAGATTTAGGTCATAAACATAAACTTCGACAATGCTGAGTAATATTAGACTACTACGTCTCTGTAAGACATACTAAGATAGGACTATGTATTATAGAGAAAAATAGGAAAAATAATATCTTCTGGGTGCAATTTGAAAATTAAATACATATAAGACTATGACTCAGAGTAAAAACAGTTTAATTTTATAATCTCATCATAACAATCTGAATAAATTGGATACTACAAGACCACAATATGCCAGTTTAGATCACTTTGATAAGGTGGTGCCCTGACATGTTTCCTATCCTTCATTATTGCTACTGAATTTATATATCACTTTGTATTAGTCTGGATCTTTCCCCATGCTTATTTTATGTGGTAATGATAATTTGTGTTCTTGGATATGAATTAGCCTTGGGATATTAAATCCATTTTGGGCTGGAGAACTCAGCAAATCAGACCCACTTTTGCACACTTGAGATTCCAGTTTTTGCCATTTCATATAATTATGTGGTTTAGAGCATATGAGAAATTTCTCATTAATACTATATTTTGGGGGCCAGTACTGTGGTGTAGTGGGTAGGGCCGCTTCTGTAGTGCCTGCATCCTATATGGGCGCCAATTCCAGTCTAAGTTGCTCCATTTCCCATCCAGCTTTCTGTTATGGCCTGGGAAATCAGCAGAAGATGGCTCAACTGCCTGGGCCCCTGCACCTGCATGGGAGACCCAGAGGAGGCTCCTGGCTCCTGGCTTTGGATCGGCCCAGCTCTGGTCATTGGGGTTGTTTGGGGAGTGAACCAGCGGATGGAAGGCTTCTCGTTCTCTCTTGCTTCTGCCTCTGTAACTCTGCCCTTCAAATAAATAAACAAAAAAATCTTTAAAAAATTCTATATTTTGGAGGTTTGGAAAGCCATCAAATGTTAGTATTTTTCCTCTGAAGTAGTATTTCTATGGCTTTTTTTTTTTTTTTTTTTTTTTTTTTTTTGTAGGCATAGCTACAGTTGGCCAGCCAGGTACACAATGCTGTGAACGCAGAGTTAGAGATCTGTACTTTTAAGAATTCAGGCAAGGAGCGTTTGATTGCCATTCAGGTACATTTAAGCTTCTTGTCCTTGCAGGTCATCCAGGCCCCTGGCCTGCAGTCTCCTTCAAATCTCTCTACTTGCTTGGTGCTTCCCTTTCATTTAGGCTCATTTTCAGCTTCCTTGGTGCTCAGAGTCCTTCAGCAGTGGTTGCATCAACTGCTGGAGATGAAACATGCAACAGAAATTTTGTCCTACTTAATATTAAATTATTCATTGAACATGATGAAATAAAGATTAGGAGAAAACACTCCTACCCTGCCTAATAAACACAACGCATATGTTTAAAATTATTTGTACTTCCTACTGGAAGTACTTCCTACTGGAATCTTAAACTGGATGGGGTTCCCTGTGCAGAGAACCGCCCAGTTTGGTACAGTATCTTTTCTGGTCTCTGTGTTAAATGATCATGTTTTATTTGAAATGACACTCACTGCATCCTGTGTCTTTATAATGTAATTCTCTCTTTTCTTGATTTCCTCCCATCTCTCCTTCTAGGACTATTTTATTTTTTTTTTAAATTGTTTATTTGGAAGGCAGAATTTACATAGAGAGAGGATGAGAGAGAGAGAGAGAGAGAAATCTTCCATTCGCTGGTTCACTCCCCAATTGGCTGCTGGGTTAGGCTGAAGCCAGGAGCCAGGAACTCCATCCAAATTTCCCACGCAGTTGGCAGATGTCCAAGTACTTGGGACTTCTGCTGCTGTCTTCCCAGGTTCAGTAGCATGGAGCTGGAATGGAAGTAGAACAGCTGGGACTCGAACCAGCACACATATGGGATCCTGGTGTCCCAGGTGGTGGCTTTACCTGCTATGCCACAACGCTAGGCCCTCCAGAACTATTTAAGAAATTACTATATGCAAAGAACTACTGAGGTACAACCTTTGTTGTTGAGGGACTTACATAGGAGTACAGGAAACAGATATATGTGAAAGTAATTATAAAATAACATAAACTAGTAACATATGGATAGTCTTGTATGAGCTAAACATCCTACTAAGATCACAGAAATTCTTATATAATACTCAGAATTAACTACAGGATAGGTTAACATTGATTCTATTAGAAAAGATGAAGAATGGGACTGGCGTTTTGTTGCAGTGGGTTAAACCTCAGTTTGTGATGCCAACATCCCATATTAGAGCACAGATTCATGTCTTGGCCAGTCTACTTCGAATCCAGCTCCTTGCTACTGTGCCTGGGAAGGCAGCAGCAGAAGATCCAAGTAGCTGGATCTCTGCCACTCATGCAGGAAATCTGGATGGAGTTCCTGGCTCCTGGCTTCAGCCCAACCCAATGGCCACTTGGGGAGTGAACCAGGGAATGGGAGATCTCTTTTGCACTGTCTCTCCCCTCAACACCTGTAATTCTGCTTTCAAATAAATCTTTTTTTAAAAGGATGAAGAAATAGGCCCAGAGACTTTGTATTTTGGGCCTAGGATGAAGGAACTAGGTTTTCTGGCT
Source organism: Oryctolagus cuniculus (assembly GCF_964237555.1). Lineage (NCBI taxonomy): Eukaryota > Metazoa > Chordata > Mammalia > Lagomorpha > Leporidae > Oryctolagus > Oryctolagus cuniculus. Next base: position 60,233,077 of record NC_091443.1, read on the forward strand.
TCAAGACACAGGGATTTTTGTTCAATGATCCATAATCTTCACAAAAGCAAAAATGTAAATTAAAGGTAACAGGCATCCTAAAAGTGTACAATTCAAATTCTGTGGGAGTGAAGAGAAGGAATTTGGATAGATGGGGACTGTGGAATCAGGGACAGTTTTTGGAATAGTCAGAGATTGAGTTTTTTTTTTTTTTAATTATTGCAAGGGAGATAGATGGAAAGAGATATTCACCCCCTGATTCACTCTCCAAATGCCTGTGATGGTCCAAGGCTGGGCCATCTCAAAGCCAGAAGCCAGGAACTCAATCCAGGTCTCTAAGAAAGGTGGCAGGGATCCAAGTACATGAGCCATAATTTAATTCCTCTCAGGTTGTGCATTAACAGGAAGCTGGATTCAGAAGCAGAGCTGAGATGCAAACCCAGGTACCCAAATGTGAGATGTAGGCATCCCAAGGGATGTCTTCATTGGTGTGCCAAATATCTGCCCCAACTTTCAAACATTTTAATATGATAAAAAATCCAGAATATTATAGACAATTTAAAAAAAAACTTGGAAATAAAGGTCTTATTTCAGTAATAGTAAAAGATCTAAAGATACGGAAGTCTTCAGCTTGGTGAATGAAAGGTTAACCTATTATCGATGTATTAAAATGTATAATGTTATTGAAATGGGAAAATACAATCTACTTCTACTTTTAGGTCTCTACATGTTCAATAATAAGTTTAAAAATGCAGACAAGAGCTCAGAAGTTGATGTTAGTAAAAATTTCATTTATAAATTTGAAAAAAATCAAAAAACTTTTGAGAATAAGAGGTCCAGTTCATAAGACTCTGTAGAGACTGGATTCATTTTTATTGTGGTAGAGGAGTAGAGGGATGGTATCTGGTTCTTTGAACTCTTTACCTAGTATAGAGTTAAACTTATGTGTACAAAGTTCATTGAAAATAGATCTTAGTAAAAAATAAGAATGGGAATAGGAGAAGGAGGAGGAAGAAGGGTGGGAGTGCGAGTGGGAGGAGGGTCGAGTGTGAAGAATCACTATGTTTCTAAAGTTGTATTTATGAAATACATGAAATTTGTATACCTTAAATAAAAGGTTTCTGGGTAAAAAAAAAGGACAAAAATTTTTACCCCCCCCCCCCCCAAAATATATAGCTTTTCTGCCCAAGAAGGCTGCCAAGGAAGCATCATTATTCTCTCTTCCTAATGTCACCATGTTTAATTCGGAGTCTCTTAAAGGTACTGACTAGCTGTAGAGGTGTTTCATTGGAGGGTTGAGTTTTGAAGCAACCGAAGAGGGTTTAAGGACCAATGCTGAGTCATGGGATGCTCACGGACTGTGTGGTAATGAGAGATCCAAACACTTAGTGCTCTAAGGGCTTTAGGTTTGTCACCTGTGCCACTGTGGAGGAGGTGGAAGTAGCTATGAATGTAAGGTCACACACGATGATGGGAGTGTGTGGAACCAGAAAGAGCTATCTCAAGGGAAGACTGGGTACCCACTCAACTGAAAAGGTCTTTGTTGGTGGCACAAAACAAGACCCTGAAGAACATCACCTTGGAGATTATTTTGAAAAAGATGGAAAGAGTGAAATGATTGAGATCACAGACTGACCAAGGAGTGGCAAGAAGAGCAGTTTTGCTGTTTAGAGCCTTTGATGACCGTGACTCTGCACACAAGACTGTCATTCAGAAATGCCACACTGTGAATGATCACAACTTCAAAGTAAGGAAAGCCCGTCATAGTGAGAGACGGCCGGTGCTTCATCTAGCTAGAGAGGGTGAGTGGTTCTAGAAACTTCAGTAGCAGTCATGGAGTTAGTTTTGGTGGCATTGAAAACTTTGGATGTGGAGGAAATTCAGTGATTGTGATGAACTTGTCAGCAACCAAGGTGGCGGTGGATAGCATGCATTTGACGCTAGAAATGCTAGAAATAATTTTGTAGGTGGTGGAAACTGTAGTGCTTTTTGTCTATTACAAAAGTCAATCTTAAAATTTTGGATCCATGAAGGGAAGAGACTTTGGAGGCAGAAGACCTGGTCCCAGTGGTGGTAGAGGCCAACATTTTGTCACATCACAAAACAAAGATGGCTATGTTGATTCCAGCAGCAGTAGTAGCGAAGGCAGTGGCGAAGGGTTTTGCTTACTGCCAGGAAACAAAGTTTATCAGGAGAGGAGAGCTAGGGAAGTGACGGGGAAGCTATAGGTCACAACAGATTTGTTTTTTTTTTTTTTATCTTTTTTTTTTTTTTTTTTTTTTTGACAGTCAGAGTGGACAGTGAGAGAGAGAGACAGAGAGAAAGGTCTTCCTTTGCCGTTGGTTCACCCTCCAATGGCCGCCGCTGCAGCCGGCGCACCGCGCTGATCCAATGGCAGGAGCCAGGATCCAGGTGCTTTTCCTGGTCTCCCATGGGGTGCAGGGCCCAAGCACCTGGGCCATCCTCCACTGCACTCCCTGGCCATAGCAGAGAGCTGGCCTGGAAGAGGGGCAACCGGGACAGAATCCGGCGCCCCAACCGGGACTAGAACCCGGTGTGCCGGCGCCGCAAGGTGGAGGATTAGCCTATTGAGCCACGGCGCCGGCTCGGTCACAACAGATTTGTAAACTCAGCTAGTAACAGTGGTGAGAGAGGCTAGTGCTATACAGAAGACACAGTTTACACAGTATTTATGTCAAAAAGTTGAAGACCATATTTGTGACTAATTATAAAATAGGTTAGTTTCTTTTCTGTGGAAAGTATAAAGCATTCCAACAAAAGGTTTTGCCTTGTTTTGTACCCACGCTATTGATTGCTAAACATAATAGTCTGACCATGATGCTGAATACATGTGTCTCTGTTAAGTCATGCTGTTTAAGGTAGTCTACACTGAAGCCATATTATGAAACCTCCCCAGCAGTGTGAAGTTAGAATTCCTTTATGGTGATGCCAAATGCTATTTGAAATTTATTCACAATCTGCTTAGGTGGAGAAACCATTGTCTTCAGTAACCTTGATCTAGTTGAACTGACAGCTACTATTGTGATCTTGTGAAGTTCGCCATTAAAAAATTCACTCAGGGGCTGGCATTGTGGCATACAGAGTAAAGCTGCCACCTGCAACACCGGCATCCCATATGGCTGCTGCTCAACTTCTGATTCAGCCCCCTAATAATGGCCTGAGAAAGCAGCCAAGAGTTTGGGCCCCTGCACCCACGTGGAACCTCCTGGTTCCTGGCTTTGGCCTGGCCCAGCCCTGGCTACTGTGGCCACTTGGGGTGTAAACCATTGGATGGATGATCTCTCTGTAACTCTAACTTTAAAATATACTTTAGGGGCCGGTGCTGAAGTGTAGTGGGTAAAGCCACTGCCTGCACTGCTGGCATCCCATATGGGTGCCAGTTTGAGTTCCCCCGCTCCACTTTTTTTTTTTTTTTTTAAGATTTATTTGTTTGAAAGTCAGAGTTACACAGAGAAGGAGAGGCTGTTTGGTTCACTCCCCAATTGGCCGCAATGGCCGGAGCTGTGCGGATCTGAAGCTAGGAGCCAGGAGCTTCTTTCAGGTCTCCCACATGGGTGCAGGGGCCTAAGGACTTGGGCCATCTTCTACTGCTTTCCCAGACCACAGCAGAGAGCTGGATTGGAAGTGAAGCAGCTGGAAATAGAACCAGTGCCCATATGGGATGCTGGCACTGCAGGTGGTGGCTTCACTTGCTATGCCACAGCGTTGGCCCCATGCTGGGCATCCATGTGGGAGACCCAGAAGAAGCTCCAGGTTCCTGACTTCAGATTGGCCCAGCTCCGGCCATTGTGGCCATTTGCGGAGTGAACCAATGGATGGAAGACCTCTCTCTGCCTCTTCCTCTGCCTCTCTGTAACTCTACCTTTCAAATTAATAAATAAATTTTAAAAAATACTTTAAAAAATTATATCTGGTAACCCTAGCAATATATCTGAATTTAGTAATGGTACCAGATAAAATTATAGCTGTGATTGAAGTTTGTGTATTATCCACTATCATGTGTAATCAGTAAATGATTTAATTCACTTAAAAAACTGTATAAACACACATATAATATTCATATTTATATACACACATAATAGTCAATTGATTATATGATATAAACAGGAATAAAAGAAGTTGTTTATTAACTATGTTTTCTTTAATTAGTTCATTTTTATGTTGATTATTTAATAATTTAAAAATCAGCAATACATAAAAGTTCAAAAGCAATGAATGTGTAAGTTGGGGGCTTATGAATAACAAGAACATAATACTCAGCATATCTCTCATTAGAAAATAAGAATGATCTGTTTTTCATATGCAATTCATGAAATTTTTTATTATTGTATATTTCTAGCATATACAAAGACACAAATATAATTACTCCGCAAGTATAATTATTCCATATGTTCACATCATCAAATACCTCTAAATGTCAAATTCATATCAATATTGTGTCTTATATCTTCTACATTTTTATTTTTAGATCCATATTTTAAGGGAAACATCATATATTGTATTATTTCCCTTGAAGCACTTCAGTATATGTTTCTAACAGATGAGAGATATTTATTTATTTTTATTTATTTGACAGGTAGAGTTATAGACAGTGAGAGGGAGAGACAGAGAGAAAGGTCTTCCTTCCATTGGTGCACTCCTCAAATGGCCGCTATGGCCGGAGCTGTGCCAATCCAAAGCCAGGAGCCAGGTGCTTCTCCTGGTCTCCCATGTGGGTGCAGGGCCCAAGCACTTTGGCCATCCTCCACTGCACTCCCGGGCCACAGCAGAGAGCTGGACTGGAAGAGGGGCAACTGGGACAGAATCTGGCGCCCATATGGGATGCAAGCGCCACAGGCGGAGGATTAACCAAGTGATCCACGGCACCGCCAGAGATATTTATTGATGTGCCACAAAAAGAACGGGTTATCACATCTAACAAAGTTAGTAACATCTAATACTGAGTATATACTCAAATTTCTTGACTTGTTTGGAAAATATCTTTTTATATTGGTTTGTTAAAATAGATCCAATATAGTTGGTTTGTTAAAAAAGATCCAAACAATACTTAAGCAAGTACACTTTATTTGGTTGATGAGTTCCCTTAAGCCTCTTTTACTCTACAACAGATCATCCTCTTCTTAAATATTTATTTGAAGAGATGTCATTAGTTCTGTGGATTATTTCGTATTTTGGATTTCGCTGATTATTTCCATGTTCTGTCAAATAACTTGTTTCTTTATCTTCTGCATTCCATAAGTGGGAATAATATGTACAGGTTTCATTATATTCAGTTTAAAATAACAAACTTTCTTATAGGGGCTGGCACTGTGGTGCAGAGGGTTAACACCCTGGCCTGAAGCACCGGCATCCCAAAATGGCGCTGGTTCTAATCCCTGCTGCTCCTCCTCCAATACAGCTCTCTGCTGTGGCCTGGGAAAGCAGCAGAAGATGGCCAGGTCCTTGGGCCCTGCACCCGCATAGGAGACCTAAAAGAAGCTCCTGGCTCCTGGCTCCTGGCTTCGGATTGGCACAGCTCTGGCCGTTGCTGCCGATTAGGGAGTGAACCATCAGATGGAAGACCTCTCTCTCTCCCTCTCTCTGCCTCTCCTCTCTCTGTGTAACTCTGACTTTCAAGTAAAATAAATACATCTTTAAAAAAAACCTTTCTTATAAATGCTTGCAAAAGGCAATTTTATAGTTATGCTAAAGAATTATTTGGTGCTTGGGGCCAGCGCCATGACTCACTTGGTTAATCCTCCGCCTGAGGTGCCGGCATCCCATATGGGCGCTGGGTTCTAGTCCCGGTTGCTCCTCTTCCGGTCCAGCTCTCTGCTGTGGCCCGGGAGGGCAGTGGAAGATGGCCCAAGTGCTTGGGCCCCTGCACCCACATGGGAGACCAGGAAAAAGTTCCTGGCTCCTGGCTTTGGATCAGCGCAGCTCCGGCCATAGCAGCCATTTGGGGAGTGAACTGATGGAGGGAAGACCTTTCTTTCTTTCTTTCTTTCTTTCTTTCTTTCTTTCTTTCTTTCTTTCTTTCTTTCTTTCTTTCTTTCTTTCTTTCTTTCTTCCTTCCTTCCTTCCTTCCTTCCTTCCTTCCTTCCTTCCTTCCTTCCTTCCTTCCTTTCTTCTTCTTCTTCTTCTTCTTCTTCTTCTTCTTCTTCTTCTTCTGGACAGGCAGAGTGGACAGTGAGAGAGAGAGACAGAGAGAAAGGTCTTCCTTTACCATTGGTTTACCCTCCAATGGCCACTGCGGCAGGCACACTGGGCTGATCTGAAGCCAGGAGCCAGGTGCTTCTCCTGGTCTCCCATGCGGGTGAAGGGCCCAAGCACTTGGGCCATCCTCCACTGCACTTCTGGGCCACAGCAGAGAGCTGGACTGCAAGAGGAGCAACCGGGACTAGAACTGGTGCCCATATGGGATGCTGGCACCACAGGGGGAGGATTAACCTAGTGCGCCACAATGCGGGCCTCCCTACCATTTCTTTTCTTTTTTTTTTTTTTTTTTTTTAACTTTTATTTAATGAATATAAATTTCCAAAGTACGACTCATGGGTTACAATGGCTTCCCCCCCATACCGTCCCTCCCACCCACAACCCTCCCCTTTCCCACTCCCTCTCCCCTTCCATTCACATCAAGATTCATTTTCGATTATCTTAATATACAGAAGATCAGCTTAGTATACATTAAGTAAGGATTTCAGCAGTTTGCTCCCACACAGAAACATAAAGTGAAAAATAATAGATGATTTTTTTTAAATGATGATGAAATCAGATCAGACCTATTGTCATGTTTAATCCCAGTGAGAGTCAAGTTGGGAGTTGATAATTTCTTTTCTTTTTTTTTTCTTTTTTTTTTTTTTTTACAGAGGATCAGTTTAGTATACATTAAGTAAAGATTTCAACAGTTTGCATCCACATAGAAACACAAAGTGAAATATATTGTTTGAGTACTCGTTATAGCATTAAATCTCAATGCACAGCACATTAAGGACAGTGATCCTACATGAGGAGTAAGTGCACAGTGACTCCTGTTGTTGACTTTACCAATTGACACTCCTGTTTATGGCATCAGTAATCTCCCTATGCTCCAGTCATGAGTTTCCAAGGCTATGGAAGCCCTCTGAGTTCTCCGATTCTTATCTTGTTTAGACAAGGTCATAGTCAAAGTGGAGGTTCTCTCCTCCCTTCAGAGAAAGGTACCTCCTTCTTTGAAGACCTGTTCTTTCCACTGGGATCTCACTCACAGAGATCTTTTGCCAGAGTGTCTTGGCTTTCCATGCCTGAAATACTCTCATGGGCTTTTCAGCCAGATCCAAGTGCCTTTAGGGCTGATTCTGAGGCCAGAGTGCTATTTAGGACATCCGCCATTCTATGAGTCTGCTGAGTATCTCACTTCCCATGTTGGATCACTCTCCCCCTTATTTATTCTATCGGTTAGTGTTAGCAGGTACTAGACTTGTTTATGTGCTCCCTTTGACTCTTAGTCCTTTCATTATGATCAATTGTGAACTGAAATTGATCACTAGGACTAGTGAGATGGCATTGGTACATGCCACCTTGATGGGATTGAATTGGAATCCCCTGGTATGTTTCTAACTCTACCATTTGGGGCAAGTCAGCTTGAGCATGTCCCAAATTATACATCTCTTCCCTCTCTTATTCCCACTCTTATGTTTAACAGGGATCACATTTCAGTTAATTTTCAACACTTAAGAATAACTGTGTATTAATTACAGAATTAAACCAGTCATATTAAGTAGAACAGACAAAAAAACTACTAAGAGGGATAATGTATTAAGTTGTTCATTAACAGTCAGGGCTATGCTGATCAAGTCACCATTTCCCATAGTGTCCATTTCACTTCAGGAGGTTTCCTTTTTGGTGTTCAGTCAGTTGTCACCGATCAGGGAGAACATATGGTATTTGTCCCTTTGGGATTGGCTTATTTCACTCAGCATGATGTGTTCCAGATTCCTCCATTTTGTTGCAAATGACTGGATTTCGTTGTTTCTTACTGCGGTATAGTATTCTAAAGAGTACATATCCCATAATTTCTTTATCCAGTCTACCGTTGATGGGCATTTAGGTTGGTTCCAGGTCTTAGCTATTGTGAATTGAGCTGCAATAAACATTAGGGTGCAGACCGCTTTTTTGTTTGCCAATTTAAATTCCTTTGGGTAAATTCCAAGGAGTGGGATGGCTGGGTCGAACGGTAGGGTTATCTTCAGGTTTCTGAGGAATCTCCAGACTGACTTCCATAGTGGCTTGACCAGATTGCATTCCCACCAACAGTGGGTTAGTGTCCCTTTTACCCCACATCCTCGCCAGCATCTGTTGTTGGTAGATTTCTGCATGTGAGCCATTCTAACCGGGGTGAGGTGAAACCTCATTGTGGTTTTGATTTGCATTTCCCTGATTGCTAATGACCTTGAACATTTTTTCATGTGCCTGTTGGCCATTTGGGTTTCCTCTTTTGAAAAATGTCTATTGAGGTCCTTGGCCCATCTCTTAAGTGGGTTGTTTGTTTTGATCTTGTGGAGTTTCTTGATCTCTTTGTAGATTCTGGTTATTAACCCTTTATCTGTTGCATAATTTGCAAATATTTTTTCCCATTCTGTCGGTTGTCTCTTCACTCTCCTGACTATTTCTTTTGCAGTACAGAAACTTCTCAATTTGAGGCAATCCCAATAGTTGATTTTGGCTTTGACTGCCTGTGCCTCCCGGGTCTTTTCCAGAAATTCTTTGCCTGTGCCAATATCTTGAAGGGTTTCTCCAATGTTCTCTAATAACTTGATGGTGTCAGGTTGTAGATTTAGGTCTTTAATCCACGTTGAGTGGATTTTTGTGTAAGGTGTAAGGTAGGGGTCTTGCTTCATGATTCTGCACGTGGAAATCCAATTTTCCCAGCACCATTTATTGAATAGACTGTCCTTGCTCCAGGAATTAGTTTTAGATCCTTGATCAAATATAAGTTGGCTGTAGATGTTTGGGTTGATTTCTGGTATTTCAATTCTGTTCCATTGGTCTATCCATCTGTTTCTGTACCAGTACCATGCTGTTTTGATTACAACTGCCCTGTAGTATGTCCTGAAATCTGGTGTTGTGATGCCTCCGGCTTTGTTTTTGTTGTACAAGATTGCTTTAGCTATTCGAGGTCTCTTGTGTCTCCATATGAATTTCAGCACCATTTTTTCCAGATCTGAGAAGAAGGTCTTCGGTATCTTGATTGGTATTGCATTGAATTTATAAATTGCTTTTGGGAGAATGGACATTTTGATGATATTGATTCTTCCAATCCATGAGCATGGAAGATTTTTCCATTTCTTGGTATCCTCTTCTATTTCTTTCTTTAAGATTTTGTAATTCTCATTGTAGAGATCTTTAACGTCCTTGGTTAAGTTTATTCCAAGGTATTTGATTGTTTTTGTAGCTATTGTGAATGGGATTGATCTTAGAAGTTCTTCCTCAGCCATGGCATTGTCTGTGTATACAAAGGCTGTTGATTTTTGTGCATTGATTTTATACCCTGCTACTTTGCCAAACTCTTCTATGAGTTCCAATAGTCTCTTAGTAGAGTTCTTTGGGTCCTCTAAATAATCATGTCATCTGCAAAGAGGGATAGTTTGAGTTCTTCCTTCCCAATTTGTATCCCTTTAATTTCTTTTTCTTGCCTAATAGCTCTGGCTAGAACCTCCAGAACTATATTGAATAGCAGTGGTGAGAGTGGACATCCCTGTCTGGTACCAGATCTCAGTGGAAATGCTTCCAACTTTTCCCCATTCAATAGGATGTTGGCCGTGGGTTTTTCATATATTGCTTTGATTGTATTGAGGAATGTTCCTTCCATACCCAGTTTGCTTAGAGTTTTCATCATGAAAGGGTGTTGTATTTTATCAAATGCTTTCTCGGCATCTATTGAGAGAATCATATGGTTTTTCTTCTGCAGTCTGTTAATGTGGTGTATCACATTGATTGTCTTGCGCACATTAAACCATCCCTGCATACCCGGGATAAATCCCACTTGGTCTGGGTGGATGATCTTTCTGATGTGTTGTTGCATTCTATTGGCGAGAATTTTATTGAGGATTTTTGCATCTATGTTCATCAGGGATATTGGTCTGTAATTCTCTTTCAGTGCTGCATCTTTTTCCGGCTTAGGAATTAAGGTGATGCTGGCTTCATAGAAAGAATTTGGGAGGATTCCCTCTTCTTCGATTGTTCTGAATAGTTTGAGAAGAATTGGAGTTAGTTCTTCTTTAAATGTCTGGTAGAATTCAGCAGTGAATCCATCTGGTCCTGGGCTTTTCTTTGTTGGGAGGGCCTTTATTACTGTTTCAATTTCTGTCTCAGTTATGGGTCTGTTTAGGTTTTCGATGTCTTCCTGGTTCAATTTAGGTAGGTTGCATGTGTCCAGGAATGTATCCATTTCTGATAGGTTTCCCTGTTTGCTGGCATACAAGTCCTTGTAGTAATTTCTGATGATTCTTTTTATTTCTGTGGTGTCTGTTGTTACGTTTTCTTTTTCATCTCTGATTTTATTGATTTGGGTCTTTTCTCTTCTTTTTTTAGTTAGTTGGGCCAATGGGGTGTCAATTTTGTTTATTTTTTCAAAAAACCAGCTCCTCGTTTGGCTGATTTTTTGGAATGTTTTTTTGGATTCAATCCTGTTGATTTCTTCTCTGATTTTAATTATTTCTCTTCTTCTACTAGATTTGGGTCTGGTTTGCTGTAGGTTTTCTAGATCCTTGAGGTGAATTGAAAGCTCATCTATTTGGTGCCTTTCCAATTTCTTGATGTAGGCACCTATTGATATAAACTTTCCTCTTAACACTGCTTTTGCTGCGTCCCATAAGTTTTGGTATGTTGTGCTGTTATCCTCATTTACTTCCAGAAAGTTTTTGATTTCTCTTTTGATTTCTTCTATGACCCATTGTTCATTCAGGAGCATGTTGTTCAATCTCCATGTGTTTGCATATGCTCTAGGGATTCCTGAGTTGCTAATTTCCAACTTCATTCCTTTATGGTCTGAGAAGCTGCATGGTATGATTCTAATTCTTTTGAATTTGCTGAGACTTGCTTTATGGCCTAGTATGTGGTCAATCCTAGAGAAGGTTCCATGTACTGCTGAGAAGAATGTAAAATCTTTAGCTGTAGGATTGAAACTTCTGTATATATCTGTTAGATCCATTTGGGCTATAGTGTCATTTAAATCTACTGTATCCTTGTTGATCTTCTGTCCTATTGATCTGTCTATTTCTGAGAGTGGAGTATTGAAGTCCCCCAGTACTATTGTATTGGGGTCTAAGTCTCCCTTTAAGTCCGTTAACAAATCTTTTAGATAAACCGGTGCCCTGTAGTTAGGTGCATATACATTGATAATTGTTATATCTTCCTGTTGAATTGATCCCTTAATCATTATGTAGTGTCCCTCTTTGTCTCTCTTAATGGTTTTTGTGGTAAAGTTTATGTTGTCTGATATTAAGATTGCTACGCCCGCTCTTTTTTCATTTCTGTTGGCATGGTATATCTTTTTCCAGCCTTTCACTTTTAGTCTGTATGGATCTTTGTTGGAAAGATGTGTTTCTGGTAAGCAGCAAATAGATGGGTTTTGTTCCTTAACCCAATCAGCCAATCAGTGTCTTTTAACTGGACAGTTCAGGCCATTCACGTTCAATGTGACTAATGATAAGTGGTAACTTTGCCCTGCCATTTGCCAAAGATAAGTTCTAATATATGCTTTGAATTCCCTGTGATCTTTTGCTGTGAGGTTTCCTTCCTTGGTTTCTTTCCTTTACCTTCTTTCATATTGATGACCATGTTTCTTTGTTTCTGTGTGTAACACATCTTTAAGCATCTTTTGCAGGGCTGGACGAGTGGCGACAAATTCTTTCAATTTCTGTTTGCTATGAAAAGTCTTTATTTCACCTTCATTCACAAATGATAGCTTTGCAGGATATAATATTCTGGGCTGGCAGTTGTTCTCTCTTAGTACCTGGGCTATATCTCGCCATTCCCTCCTAGCTTGTAGAGTTTCTGATGAGAAGTCAGCTGTGAGTCTGATTGGAGATCCTCTGAGAGTAATCTGACGTTTCTCTCTTGCACATTTTAGGATCTTTTCTTTATGTTTCACTGTGGAGAGTTTAATTACAACGTGTCATGGTGAGGATCTCTTTTGGTCGTGTTTATTAGGGGTTCTGTGAGCTTCCTGTACTAGGATTTCTCTGTCCTTCTCCAAACCTGGGAAATTTTCTGCTAATATCTCACTAAAAAGGCCTTCTAATCCTTTCTCCCTCTCCATGCCTTCAGGAACTCCTAGAACCCGAATGTTGGGTTTTTTAATAGTATCCTGAAGATTCCCGACAATGTTTTAGATTTCTAATTTCCTCTTCTTTTCTTTGGTCTGACTGTATCCTTTCCTGTTCTCTGTCTTCTAAGTCCGATATTCTCTCTTCTGCTTCACCCATTCTGTTTGTAAGGCTCTCTATTGTATTTTTCATTTGATCTATTGAATTCTTCACTTCAGTCACTATCCCAGTTTCCTGTTGTACTAGTTGTTTCGTTTCATTTTGATTCCTCCTTAATATTTCATTTTCACGAGAGAGATTTTCTATCTTGTCCATTAAGGATTTCTGTAGTTCAATAATTTGTTTTTGAGAACTTCTTAATGTTCTTCTCAATTTTTTGAGATCTGCTTCTTGCAATTCTTCTATCTCATCATCTTCATAATCTTGAATTGGGGTGTCTTTTTCATTTGAGGGCGTCATGGTGACTTCATTGTTTTTATTACCTCGGTTTTTGCGTTTGTTATTTGGCATATTGGAGATTATTGGTTTCTTCACTGTGGTGCTTTTTCTTGTTATACTATGACTCTAGATTAAGTGGACTATCTGTTTTTGATGGAGCCTTAGGGCTTGAGATGGGTGTGGCCTGAGAGCTCTGTTTGGTGTGCCAAAGGTGACACTCCCAGGTTAGGCGTGGTAAACCTCTCTCTCTTTCTCTCTTTCTTTTTTTTTTTTTTTTGATTCAAAAGGGAAGTTATTCTGCACAGTTGAACGAAGTTGAACGTAGTTAGCAGGCAAATGATATACCCACAGGAGCCAGAGATTGGAAGCTCTTTCCCAAGGGCCACACAGGGATTCTGTTCGGCCCTCAGAGTGGGCTCAAATTCTCCTTCAGTCTCCCACTGGGTTGCCAAAGTTATGGAATTGTAGCGTCTCTGGAGAGTGCTCACGTGAATTCCGTGAGTTCTCTCCCCCACCGTCTCTTTTTTCACAGTCTCAGTTCAGTAGCACCACAAATTTGCTAGGTCCTAATCTTCTGTTAATTCGCCCCACCCAGAGTCAGGTTTTTCTGCTAGGCTCAGGGCCGGTGCAGACCTGAGGTCGCTCTGCTTATGACGTATGTCCAAGATGGTGCCTGCTCTTTGTCTTGCTCGCCCTTGGGAGGTGAGTGGAGAGAGAGAAACCCGTGTCCATACCAGTCACCTTTTTTTTTTTTTCTCTCTCTCTCTCTTCCAGCTAGCCTGGTGAACTCCCCCCCCCCCCCGGGGGTCGTTCCCTCTAGTCTCCTCTCTCCGCTTGCCTGCCGGTGTCTCGGGCTATTGAGGTTTGGCTCACCTCGCGTTCCAGCGCTGGTGTGTTGAGTCTGCCGCTGGTGTCCCGAACTGTGGGCTCCCACGCTCTCCACGCAGGTCCGCTCCCCTTCCAGCGCCGATGTGTGAACTCAGAGCCCTGGACGTCCCAAGCCTGCCTGCTGTTGTCTGTGTGGCATGCACTCCCCTTCAAGCACTGGCGCGCAGATCCTGGGGCTTCCGCGGCTCGGTCCCGCGGCTCGGCTTCCGTGCGGTGGGCGACCTTGTTCTCCCAGTAGGTCCTCCGATTCACGGCCACTTGGTCCAGAAGAGTTTCCTCTGCAATATTTTCCTGGTTCTTTTTTCTGAGGCTACCGTAACTCCCCTTTTATTAAACTAAATTTTCCCGGACTATCGGCGTGCGCCCTCACTATTCCGCCATCTTGGCTCCGCCCCCCACCATTTCTTCTTGAACAAGGACATGAAGAAGTTGACAGCCAGGTGGATGCCGCACATGACACCATTGTCTATTATCCCACATGACCAACAGCCAGGACCAGACATAGAACCTGCTTCACCTGAAACTTCACTGTGGACCTCACCTCATTGAATTGGCCACCATAATTTCACTGTGTCAGCAGGGAAAGGAACTTATTTAGATTTGGGTTCAGGATTTGTGAAATTAGCTTCATCAGAGGCTCTGAAGTCAAAAGGCATCATGATTCTTGGCCAGTTTCTTGAATAGCTTCCTATTCACATAGAGTTTCTATAGCACCTTGATGTCCAGGTGGGATATTCACAGGCTTGGCCACACTGCCGTGCTAAGGGTGCCCTAGAACACATTTAGAACTTAAGTCCACATGGGTGGACTTAAACCTTTTGGCAATCCAGAAATGTCTGTCCTTCTGAGATTCACAGCCCTTCAAGCTGATCTGCAGCTTCACTATTTACAAATATTTCTGGTGCTTATGCTGGTTCCTTTGGAGGCTTTTTGGCACTGACTCCTACAAAATGTCACAAGACTTTATTATTATTATTATTATTATTATTATAAATACACAGTTATTCTTAAGTGTTGAAACTTAACTGAAAAGTGATCCCTGTTAAATATAAGAGTGGGAATAAGAGAGGGAAGAGATGTATAATTTGGGACATGCTCAAGCTGACTTGCCCCAATTGGTAGAGTTGGAAACATACCAGGGGATTCCAATTCAATCCCATCAAGGTGGCATGTACCAATGCCATCTCACTATTCCCAGTGATCAATTTCAGTTCACAATTGATCATAATGAAAGGACTAAGAGTCAAAGGGAGCACATAAACAAGTCTAGTATCTGCTAACACTAACCGATAGAATAAATAAAGGGGAGAGTGATCCAACATGGGAAGTGAGATACTCAGCAGACTCATAGAATGGCAGATGTCCTAAATAGCACTCTGGCCTCAGAATCAGCCCTAAAGGCACTTGGATCTGGCTGAAAAGCCCATGAGAGTATTTCAGGCATGGAAAGGCAAGACACTCTGGCAAAAAGATCTCTGTGAGTGAGATCCCAGTGGAAAGAACAGGTCTTCAAAGAGGGAGGTGCCTTTCTCTGAAGGGAGGAGAGAACCTCCACTTTGACTATGACCGTGTCTAAACAAGATAAGAGTCGGAGAACTCAGAGGGCTTCCATAGCCTTGGAAACTCATTACTGGTGCATAGGGAGATTACTGATGCCATAAACAGGAGTGTCAATTGGTAAAGTCAACAACAGGAGTCACTGTGCACTTACTCCTCATGTAGGATCACTGTCCTTAATGTGCTGTACACTGAGGCTTAATGCTATAACGAGTACTCAAACAGTATATTTCACTTTATGTTTCTATGGGGGTGCAAACGATTGAAATCTTTACTTAATGTACACTAAACTGATCTTCTGTAAAAAAAAAAAAAAAAAGAAATTATCAATTCCCAACTTGACTCTCACTGGGATTAAACATGACAATAGGTCTGATCTGATTTCATCATCATTTAAAAAAAATCATCTATTATTTTTCACTTTATGTTACTGTGTGGGAGCAAACTGTTGAAATCCTTACTTAAGGTATACTAAGCTGATCTTTTGTATATTAAGATAATCGAAAATGAATCTTGATGTGAATGGAAGGGGAGAGGGAGTGGGAAAGGGGAGGGTTGTGGGTGGGAGGGACGGTATGGGGGGGGAAGCCATTGTAACCCATGAGTCGTACTTTGGAAATTTATATTCATTAAATAAAAGATAAAAAAAAAAGAATAACTGTGTATTAATTACAGAATTAAACCAATAGTATTAAGTAGAACAGTATAGTCTATTCTTTATCTCATAAGTTTTATATTTATATCACAATTTCTAAGTAATTTGAGCTATTTTACATAGGTTATTGATTTCCAATTTAAATTATGTGGTCTGAGAAATCTCCTGTAGGATTTTATTCTCTTGACAGTGTTTTTTTTTTTTTTTTTTTTTTTTTTTTTTTTTTGACAGGCAGAGTGGACAGTGAGAGAGAGAGACAGAGAGAAAGGTCTTCCTTTTTCTGTTGGTTGACTCTCCAATGGCCGGCATGGCCGGCGCCCTGCAGCCGGCGCACCGTGCTAATCTGATGGCAGGAGCCAGGTACTTCTCCTGGTCTCCCATGGGGTGCAGGGCCCAAGCACTTGGGCCATCCTCCACTGCACTCCCTGGCCACAGCAGAGAGCTGGCCTGGAAGAGGGGCAACCGGGACAGAATCCAGTGCCCCAACTGGGACTAGAACCCGGTGTGTTGGCACTACAAGGAGGAGGATTAGCCTAGTGAGCCGTGGTGCTGGCCTTGACAGTGTTTTACATTTGTTTTATGACTCGGCATAAGCTATTTTGGCTAACATTTTCCTGTGCACTTTGAAAGAATTTGTATTCTGGAGTTCTTGAGTAGAATGTTTTATAAATAATGATTTTTCCAGTATGGTTGATATTATATTTACTGATATTTATGTTCTAAAAGTCTATTGATTACTGATATTGTTATTATTGCTTTAAATTGTCAATGGTCCTAAAAAGAATTCAATGTATGCACATCCAAATGGATGACACAGTATTAATTCTACTTGAGATTTACTAAGTTCTTTGATATGGGGATTAACATATTTAATAATTTTAGAAAATTCTAGCCATTATCTCTTCAAAATAATTTTTTGCCCCATTCTCTATCTTTACTCTCTTTTTTGTATGTTAGTTATACATATGCTGGATGATTTGATATCACTCAATAAACCTTGAATTTCTTATTCAGTTTAAACTTGTTTCCTCTTTGTGTTTCAGCTTGGATGACTTCTATTTTCCTATTTTCCAGTTAACTGATTTTTTCTTCTAATGTGTCCAGCATGCTCTTTTTGATCACTGAATGGATTTTGCACCTCTTATATTGTTCTACCCCATCTATTTAGTTATTTTTTATAATTTTATATTACATATGAAAGTTTCAATATCTTTTTTTTTTTTTTGACAGGCAGAGTGGACAGTGAGAGAGAGAGACAGAAAGAAAGGTCTTCCTTTTTGCCGTTGGTTCACCTTCCAATGGCTGCCGCGATCCGAAGGCAGGAGCCAGGTACTTCTCCTGGTCTCCCATGGGGTGCAGGGCCCAAGGACTTGGGCCATCTTCCACGGCACTCCCTGGCAACAGCAGAGAGCTGGCCTGTAAGAGGGGCAACTGGGACAGAATCCAGCGCCCCAACCGGGACTAGAACCTGGTGTGCAGGCACCACAAGGTGGAGGATTAGCCTAGTGAGCCGTGGCACTGGCCTCAATATCTTCTTGCACCAAGTTTCATTAGATTCTGTAACACATTTATCAGTTATTTTAATGTTATTGCCAGCTAAATCTAATATATTGGTCATCTGTCAACGTCTTTCCATTGCTTGTCTTTCCTCCTGTTCATCATGGTTTTCTACTTCTTCATATATATTAAAATTTTTATTCTATAACAGTCATTTTGTATCAAGAACAGTTGAAGTGATTAACACAAGGCATTCCCCTCGACTGTACCCTTCCATCTACTAGGATGGTGATGAGTCATTGTTATCTATATTTGAACTGAACATAGGCATTGTGAAAAGAGTTCACTGATGGCTTCAAATATTTTGCAGTCAAGATCAGCACTTTTTTATCTTAAGCAGGGCTTGTGATATACATAATGTTCATTCTCCAGAGATACTGCCATGTTTTAAAACTAAACATCCAGCCGTTTGATTTACTGAGGATTAGTTTTGCTCTCCAGACCCGCCCTGCTTTTCTGCACCTGAGAAACACTCATCTGTCTTGCTTCCTTAACCTGTTGGTGCAGCCAAGGTATTTCTGAGCTCTCCTGCCCTGCTTCCAGCCTTCAGTGGGCTACAACCTTCAAATAAGTGAAAGGCACTCTGAGTATCTGGTGCAACTCTGGGACAGTCTCTGACCTACTCATCTCCTCTTCCCACTCCTCACCACCTGCAGTCTACAGTGTCTTCTGTCTTGCACTATGGGTAAGGTTAACTGTGCTGGAGCCATCTCTCTCTCAGTTCTCTATTCTTACTCCCAGTGTTAACCATATTGTTCCAGTGTACTTCATGACAATCTTGTGGGAGAATTGGTGGGTGGGTGCTGATTCACTCTGAGACTAGGGATCCTTGGGGATGTAACCTGTCATACTAACTCTCATATTCATTGGAAGTTGAGCTGATTTCTCCTTACTGCCAACTATGGAAAATAACTTCTTCCTTCCACTTCTACTATTCTTCCAACAGTAAAAGCAGTCATATGAGTCTCTTTTAGGAAGGACCTGTCCATCTTAGAATTTAATTCTCTTAGGCTTTTGAAAATAATTAGCTCTCTGATATGTTTAAAAACTATCACTTTATACTATTATCTATTTTGGCTTGATTTCTATGGTGGGACTATTTCTATTGTTGTTGTAAAAAAATTACTACAAATTTAGCAGTTTAAGAAACACCAGTTTGGAGACAGTGGTGTGGTATAGTGAGTTAAACTGCTGCTTGTGATGCTGCTTTCCCACATCAGGGCATTAGTTCTAGTCCTGGCTGCTCTGTTTCTGATCCAGTTCCTTGTGATTGTACGTGGGAAAGTAGTGGATGATAGTACAAAAACTTGGACCCCTGCCGCATGGTGAGACCCAGATGAAGTTCCAGGTTCCTGGATTTAGCCTGGCTCAGTCCCTGCCATTGTGGTTATATGGGGTGTGAACTCATGGATAGATCTTTTTCTCTTCTACCGCTCCCTCTGTCTCAGTTACTTTACCTTTCAAACAAATAAATGTTAAAAAAAACTCATAAAATTTATTATTTTAAATTCTAGAAATCAGAATTCAGTAAAAATAAAAATAAACAAAATGAGTGAAATGAATTTTACAGGGATAAAATAAATGTGAGAGCAATGTTGCATTTTTCTGGAGTGTCTACTATGCAGAGGTTCCAGAGACCAGGATAAGGACAGCTTTGAGGTGGTGCATTGTTAAGTCTATTACAAATGGTCTATTGCAATAGTCTAACATAAATTGCAGATCAGGAAGGACATCACTTAAAAATTTGTTTATATCTTTCACAAACAAAAATCTTTTAGAGGTAATGCAAATATTCAATAAGAGAAGGTGAAGATGAAGAGATCGAGGATATGCCAAAATGGAATTCAGAAATTACTTAGAAGTAATTAGAAACAAATTCATGAACTAAATACAAAGTGCTACCAAGAAATTGAGATATTAGAGAAGTCAAAATGAAATACTACAAGTGAAGAACTCAATATATCAAATAAAAATGCAGTGGAAAGCATTGAAAACAGAACATGTGAGACAGAAGAAAGAATATCAGAACTAGAAGACAAATTTCTGGAAATATTACAGTCAGACCAAATAAAAGAAGAAATTAGAAAAGTAAAAAAAAAAACAAAAAACCACAGTTGGAGAGCTATAAGATTCTATCAAATGACCCAACATATGGAGTTCCAGAAGGCATGGAAAGAGAGAAAGGATTAGAAGGCTTTCTTAATGAAATAATAACAGAAAACTTCTCCAATCTGGAGGAAGAAACAGACATCCAAGTACATGAAGTATACAGAACTCACAATAGACATGACCAGAAAAGATCTTGCCCATGACACATTGTACTAAAACTCCCCACGGTAAAACATAAAGAAAAGATCTTAAAATGTGCACAAGAGAAATGCCAAATCACATTCAGAGGAAATCCAATTAGACTCACTGCAGACTTCTCAACAGAAACTCTACAAGCAGGAAGAGAATGGCGAGATACATTCCGAGTCCTAAGAGGAATAAAACAGTCAATCCAGAACATTGTACCCTGCAAAGCTTTCTTTTATTAATGAAGGAGAAATAAAGATCTTCTACAACAGAAATGTAAAGAATTTTTAACTACTCACCCAGCCCTACAAAAGATGCTCAAGGATATGCTATACACAAAACCATGGAAAAAGGAATATCACTGCAAAAGAAGAGGAAGGCAGAATGACCCAGCAAAAATACAAAGGAAACCCAAAATACAAAATTAGGACTATTTATAGAAATAGGACAAGACACAGTTAGTACTTAACAATAGTCTCCCAGAATTTAAATGGTTTCAACTCCCCAGTTAAAAGACAGAGACTGGCTGACTGGATTAAAAAGGAAGACCCACCTATTTGCTGCCTACAAGAAACACATGATACCAAAAAAGACGCACACAGACTGAAAGTGAAAGGATGGAAAAAGATAATCCACGCTAACAGAAACCAAAAAAGAGCTGGTGTGGCTATTCTGATATCAAACAAAACAGACTTTAACACAAACTATTAAAAGAGACAAAGAAGGACACTATATAATGGTTAAAGGATCAATAAAAAAGGAATATGTGACTATTATAAATGCATAAGTACTTAATTATAGCCACCTGCTTATCTAAAAGAAATGTTAAAGGATTTAAAGGGAGATATAGACTCAACTACAATAGTAACAGGGGACTTCAATATCCCACTTTCAGCAATGGACAGATCAAACAGACAAAAATTAGCAAGGAAACAACAGAGTTAATCGACACTATAAACCAAAAAGACCTAGCAGATATTTACAAGAGTCTTCTACCCTACAGCCACAGAATACACATTTTTCTCACCAGTACAGGGACCTTTCTCCAGGATTGCCACATGCTAGGCCCTAAAGCAAGGCTCAGCAAACTCAGAAAAAATAGAAATAATAAATGCATCTTCTTGGACCACAATGCAATGAAACTGGACATCAGCAACTCAGGAATCTCTTGACATATGCAAACACATGGAGACTGATCAACATCCCCCTGAATGAACAGTGGGACACAGAAGAAATCAAAAGACAAATCAAAAAATTTCTGGAAGCAAATGAAGACAACAATACAACATATCAATAAACTTATGGGATACAGCAAAAGCAGTGTTAAGAGGTAAGTTTATAGTAATTGGTGGCTGCATCAAGAAATCAGAAAGTTACCAAATTCATGAGCTTTCAATGCATCTCAAGGATCTCGAAAAATAACAGCACCAAACCCAAAACTAGGAGAAATGAAATAATTAAAATAAGAGAATAAATTAACAAAATTGAAACAAAAAATTACAAAAGATCAGTGGAATGAAGAGCTGGTTTTTTGAAAAAAACAAAACAAATGAAACAAAACAAAATTGAAACACCACAGGCCAACTAACCAAAAAGAGAGAAAATTTAAATCAATAAATGTGAGATGAAAAAGGAAATGTAACAACAGATACCACAGAAATATAAAGAAACATCAGATATTACTACAAAGAGCTGTATGCCAACAAACTGGGAAACCCAGAAGAATGGATAGATTCCTGGACAGGTACAACCTATCTATATTGAGCCATGAAGACAGAAAACCTAAACAGACCCATTACCAAGACAGAAACCAAATCAGTATAAAGACCTTCTCAACAAAGAAAAGCCCAGGACCAGATGGCTTCCCTACCAAATTCTAGCAGACATTTACAAAAGAACTAACTCCAATACTTCTCAAGTTATTCAAAACAATTGAAAGGGAGGGAATCCTCCCAAATTCTTTCTATGAAGCCAGCATCACCTTAATTCCTAATCCCAGAAAAGACTCCATAGAGAAAGAGAACTACAGACCAATTTCTCTGATGAACATAGATGCAAAAATCTTCAAAATTCCGGCCAATTGAATCCAACAACACATCAGAAAGATCATTCACTTAGACCAAGTGGGATTTATCCCTGGTATTCAGGATGGTTCAACATTTGCAAATCAATCAATGCAATACATCACATTAACAAACTGCAGAAGAAAAACCATATGATTATCTCAATAGATGCAGAGAAAGCATTTGATAAAATACAACACCCTTTCATGATGAAAACTCTAAGCAAATTGGGTATAGAAGGAACATTCCTCAACACAATCAAGGCAATCTATGACAAACACATAGACAGTGTCCTATTGAGTGGGGAAAAGTTGGAAGCATTCCCACTGAGATCCGGAACCAAACAAGGATGCCCACTCTCACCATTGTTATTCAATATAGTCCTGGTAGTTTTAGCCAGATTCATTAGGCAAGAAAAAGAAATCAAAGAGATTTAAATCAGGAAAGAGGAAGTCAAACTATCTCTATTTGTAGTTGACATGATTCTATATGTAGAGGATCCAAAAGACTCCACTAAGAGAATATTGGAACTCATAGAAGAGTTTGGTAAAGTAGCAGGATATGAAATCAGTACACCAAAATCAATAGCTTTCTTATACACAGCTAATGCCATGGCTGAGAAAGAGCTTCTAAGATCAATTTCATTCACAATCGCTATAAAAAAATAAAATACCTTGGAATAAATTTAACCAAGGATGTCAAAGATCTCTACCAGGAGAATCACAAAACATTAAAGAAAGAAATAGAAGAAGCCACAAAAAAAAAATGGAAAAAACTTCCATGTTCATGGATTGGAGGAATCAATATAATCAAAATGTTCATTCTTCTGAAAAATAGTTTACAGTTCAATGTAACACAATCAAAATACCAAAGAC
This sequence comes from Oryctolagus cuniculus, assembly GCF_964237555.1. Lineage (NCBI taxonomy): Eukaryota > Metazoa > Chordata > Mammalia > Lagomorpha > Leporidae > Oryctolagus > Oryctolagus cuniculus. The sequence continues at coordinate 60,255,692 of NC_091443.1, forward strand.
ATTTTTCTCAGATCTCTAAAAATGATACTAACATTCATTTGGAAACAAAGAAGAACTTAAATAGGTAAAGCAATCTTACACGACAACAACAAAACCCAGAGGTATCACAATACCAGATCTCAACTACAGGGTAATTACAATCAAAAGAGCCTGGTACTGGTACAAAAACAGATGGATATACCAATGGAACAGAATAGATACCCCAGGAATCAATCCAAGCATCTATAACCAACTTATATTTGACCAAGGAGCTGAAACCAATTCCTGGTTCAAGGAAAGTCTCTTAAACAATGGTGCTGGGAAAACTGGATTTCCATTTGCAGAAGAATGAAGCAGAACCCCTACTTCACACCTTATACAAAAATCTATTCCAAATGGGTTAAAGGCCTAAATCTAAGACCTGATACCTTCAAATTAGTAGAGAGCATTGGAGAAACCCTGGAAGATATAGATACAGGGAAAGTTCCTGGAAAAGACCTCAGAGGCACAGGAAATAAAAGCCAAAGTTAACAAATGGGATTATATTAAATTTAGAATCTCCTGTACAGCAAAAGGAATAGTCAGGAAAGTGAAGAGGGAACTGACAGAATGGGAGAAATTATTTGCAAACTAGGCAACTGATAAAGGATTAATAACCAGAATACATAAAGAGTCAAGAAACTCTACTACAACAAAACAAACAACCCAGTTAAGAAAGGGGCAAAGGACTTAAGCAGACATTTTCAAAAGAGGAAATCCAAATGGCTAACAGACACATGAAAAAATGCTCAGGATCACTAGCCATCAGGGAAATGCAAATCAAAACCACAATGAGGTTTCACCTCACTCCAGTTAGAATGGCTTTCATACAGAAACCAACTAGCAACAAATGATGGCGAGAATGTGGGGAAAAAGGTACCCTAGTCCACTGTGAATGGGAATGTAAACTGGTAAAACCACTATGGAAGACAGTTTGGAGATACTTCAAAAATCTGAATATAGTCCTACCATATGACCCAGCCATCCCACTCCTGGGAATTTACCCAAGGGAAATGAAATAAGTAAATAAAAGAGTTATCTGCACCTCCATGTTTATTGCTGCTCAATCCACAATAGCTAAGACATGGAATCAAAATGCCTGTCAATTGAAGACTGTATAAATAAATTATGGGATGTATACTCTATGGAATACTACACAACAGTAAAAAAAATCCAGTCATTTGCAACAAAATGGATGAATCTGGAAAACACCACACTTAGTGAAATAAGCCAGTCCCAAAGAGACAAATACCATATGTTCTTCCTGATATGTGATAACTAACAGAGCATCTTAAAGGAAACCTATAGAAGAGAAATTGACACTTGGAGAAGCAGTGACTTGAACAGCCCTTGTCTTCACTGTCAAGGAACAGTTTTGTGTGTGTGTGTGTGTATGTGTGTTCCTTAAATTGATTGTTTGAATTCTTTACTTAACATAGAATTAATCATATGTGTATAAAGTCAAGTGAAAATAGACCACAGTAAAAAATAAGAGAGGAAGGAGCTGCATAGTTCTGTATACATTCCTATGGACTTACTTCTAAGGGTACAGCTAAAAACTTGTCATGGGACTCCAAAGTCCATTAAGCTGGGTGGTAATAATGCCATCTTAAGTGTTAAAGTGATCATATTAAGTGTTAAATTGATCACAAGGATAGGATTAAGTGTTAAAAAGATTGTAGTAAAAATAATACCAACTGTCTGCTAACAACAATACATAGAACCAAAAAGGAGAGAATGTTTCCATATGGGAAGTAGCCCACACAACTTACTCATAGAATGACAATCACTATAAATAACACCCTGACCTCAGAATCAGCCTTTAAGGTATTCTGGTATGGCTGAAGAGCCCATGAGAACATTTCAGGCATAGAAAGCCAAGACTGTGGCAAAAAAAATTCTACATGAAGGATCTCTGTGAGTGAAATCCCAGTGGAAAGAAGGAGCCATCAAAGAAGGATGCACTTTTCTCTGAAGGGAGGAGAGAACATACACTTTGCTGATGGCCTTGTATAAATACTGATAGAGATTGTGGACTCATAGGCTGCCATAGCCTTGGCAGCTCATATCAAGAGCCACACATGATCACTGACTTCATACATAAGACCGTTAATTGTTAAATTAACAACAGGATTCACTGTACACTTACTCCCCATGTAGGATCTCTGTCCTCACTGAGTTGTTCTATGAGAATTAACCACAAAAGCTGTTCTCAAACAATCTTTATATTTTGTGTGTATGTGTGCAGATTATTGAAATCTTTGGTTAGTACAGAGTTGGTCTTCTGTGTATAAAGTTAATAAAAAGGAATCTTAATGGAGAATGGGACTGGGAATGGGAGAGGAAGGAGGAGGTGGGGTGGGAGTAGGGGTGAGAGGGCGGGTATGGTGGGAAGAATAACTATATTCCTTAAGTTGTACTTATGAAATTTGTACACAATAAATAAAAGGTTTCTTTGGAATAAAAAAAACCAGTCCATCCCAATGGAAACCCAAAGGAAGCCATAGTAGCTAACCCATATCAGATAAAATAGATTTCAAGAAAAATATTGCAAAAAGGCAAAGAAATTCACTTTATAATAATCAGGGATCACTTTAACAACAGGGCATATTACTGTAAATGTATATGCAGTGCTAGATCACTCAGTTTTATTAAGCAAATATTTCTAGATGTAGAGTTAGAGCAAGATTATAATGTAATAATAGTGGCGATGTTAAATATCCCACTTTTATCAATGGTTATATCATCCAGACAAAATATCCACAAAGGGATGGGCATTGTGGGACAAGGGGATCAGTTGCTGTGTGGGAAGCTCACATTCCATATGAGTGTTAGTTTGAGTCCCAGCAATTCTGCTTCTAATCCAATTTCCTGCTAATGCTTATTGGGAGGTAGCCAAAGATGGCTTAAATGCTTGAGCCCTTGCCATCCACGTAGGAGATCCAGATGGATTTCTGGGCTCCTGGCTTCAACGTGGCCCAGCCCTGGCTGCTGCAGGCAATTAGGGAGTGAACCAGGGGATAGATGATCTTTCTGTCTCTGTTTCTCTGACAAATAACAAATAATAATTTAAAAAATAAGCCAAAGAAGCATCAATGTTAAACTTTGCTATAGATCAAATCAATCTACTGACAGAAATCCATGGAACATTCTATCCAACAGTTTCAGAATACACATTCTTTTCATCAGCACATGCAATGTCATATAGAACAGGTCATATGTAAGGCTAAAAAACCAACCTCAACAGGTTAAAAAAAAAGTTGAAATTATAACGTGTGTTTTCTTTGGCCACAATGGAATAAAACAGAAATCATCAACAAAAGAAACTTCAGGAATTACACAAATGCATATGCATAAGGACTGAATAACTTGCTTCTGAATAATTAATGAGTTGTTAAAGAAATCAAAAGGGAAATTAGAATATTTCTTGAATAAAATGAAAATGGAGACATATAACCAAAACATATAAGACACAGCAAAAACAGTAATAAGAGGGAAGTTAATAGCAGTAAGTGTTTACATCAGAAGAATAGAAAGATCTCAAGTAAACAACCTAATTAAGCAGCTCAAGAAACAGAAAAATCAAGAAAACGATCAAACCCCAAAATTAGAAAGAATAAAAATCATAGCAGAAAAAAATGAAATAGGGACTAAGAAAACAAAGCAAAAGATCAATGAAATTAAGTGTTGTTTTAAAGCAGATAAACAAAATAAAAAAATCTTTAGATTAAGCAAGAAAAAAAGAGAAGACTCAAATAAAGAGGGATTAAAAAGGAGATATTATAGCTGGTTATACAGAAACACAAAGAATCATACCCTAGCAGCTGTATATTAATGTATTGGAAAATCTAAGAGAAATGGATACATACAGTATATCAACGCTGAGTCATGGTAAACCCCAAAAGACAAGTGATGAGTAATAAGATTGAATAAAAATAATAAAAAAATCTCCCTACAAGAAAAAGCCCAGGACAAAAGGCTTTACTACTTTTTTCCAAACATTTAAGGAAAAGCTAGTACCAACTGTTCTCAAATCACTCCCCAAAACTGAAAGAAAGATAATATTATCAAACTCATCCTATTAAGTCCAGTATTACCCTGGTACAGAAATCATATAAAAAAGAAAGATAGAATGAAAAATTTAGTTCAATCTCTTTAACGAATATATATGTAAAAATTGTCAGAAAAATGTTAACAAATTGAACCCAACACCACATCAAAAAGATCAACCACCATAATCAAGTGGAATTTATCCCAGGGTTGTAAGGATGGTTCAACACACACAACTCAATAAATGTAATACTTGGCATCAACAAAATGAAGGATAAAACTCATATGATCATCTCAATAGGCAGAGAGAAAGCATTTGATAAAATTCAAAATCCATGCATGATTAAAACTCTAAGCAAATTAGGTATAGAAGGCCTATAACTCAATATAATAAAGGATACATATTACAGACCCAAAGGAATCATCACATTGAATGAAGAAAAGATGAAAGCATTTCCTCTAACATCGGGAATTAGACAAGGATGTTTACTGTCAGCACTTGTATTCAATATTGTATTGGAAGTCTTGGCTGAAGCAATTAGACAAAGAAAGGAAACAAAATGTATAGAACTATGAAAAGAGGCAAATTGTTCTTGCTTGCAGATGATATCATTCTATGTATAAAACACCTGAAGACTCCACCGAAGGACTATTAGATCTGATAAATGAATTCAATAAAGTTGTAGGAAATAAAATCAATATATAAAAATTGAAAACATTTTTATATCCCAATAAAACCCACTGAAAAAGTAAATCATAAAATTAGTCTTATTCATAATAATTACAAAAATGCTTAGAAATAACTATCCATTTATGTGAAAAACCTTTACAGTGAAAAGCATAAAACATTGATGAAAGAAGTTGAAGACACACACACATGCACACACACACACACAAATGGAAGATTTCTCATGTTCATGGATTGGAAATTCATGTGGAAGCCCAAAAGACTCCAAGCAACCAAAGCAATCTTGAGCAAACAGAACAAAGCTGCAGTCATTGTAATACTAAATTTGAAGACATTGTACAGAGTTATAATGACTGATACAGCATGGTACAGGCACAAAAAGAGACACACACACAACAATGGAATGGAAAAGAGGTCCCAGAAATTAATCTATGTATCTACAGTCAACTGATGTCCAAAAAACACACTGTAGAAAAGACAGTCTCTTTGGGGCCAGTGCTGTGGTGCAGCAGAAAAGCCATCTGTGGCACCAGCTTCCTGTATGGGTGCCAGTTCAAGTCCTGGCTGCTGCACTTCTGATCCAGTTCCCTGCTAATGTGCAATGGAAAAATGGCCCGAGTCCTTGGGACCCTGCAAACTCTTGTGAGACTCAGAGGAAGCTCCTGGCTCCTGGTGTTGAACTGGCCCAGCTCCGACTGTTGTGGTCATCTGGGGGAGTAAACCAGTGGATGGAAGATCTTGATCTCAATCTCTCTCTGTAACTCTGCTTTTTAAATAAATAAATAAATCTTTAGAAAAAATGCCAGTATAGGCAACTAGTTTTTTTTTTTTTTATAACATAACAAAAGAACAGGCAAAAAGAAAACAAATCTGGACAAATGGGATTACATTAATAGAAGATACTCCTGTATAGTAGAGAAAACAATCAACAGAATGAAGAGACAACAGAATCAAGAGAGTAGAAGAAAGTATCTGCAAGCTATTCATCTAAATCTGATAAAGGATCAATACTCAGAGTATATAAGGAACTCAATAAAACTCAATAGGGGGCCAGTGCTTTGGCATAGTGGGTAAAGCTGTCGCCTGCAGTGCTGGCATCTCATATGGGTGCCAATTCTAGTCCCAGCTGTTCCACTTTCGATCCAGCTCTCTGCTATGGCCTGGGAAAGTAGTAGAAGATGGCCAAAGTCCTTGGGCCTCTGTGCCCACACCAGGGTCCTGGAGGAAGCTCCTGGCTCCTGGCTTTGAAACAGCTCAGCTCTGGCTGTTGTGGTTACTTGGGGAGGGAACCAACAGAATGGAAGATCTCTCTCTCTCTCTTTCAAACAAAACAAACAAAACAACAAAAAATTTCAACAACAACAACAAAAGCCGAACAATGCAGTTAAGAAGGTGGCAAAAGGGGTGAGTGTCATGTTATCACGGGTTAAACTACCATTATGATGTTCACATCCCTTATCAGAGTGATAGAGTCCTGGCTGTTCTACTTCTGATCCTGCTTCCAGCCAGTGCACCTGGAAGGCTGTGAATGATGGCCTGAGTACTTGGGTCCCTGCTGCCCACATAGGTGACTTGAATGGAATTTCTGGCTCCTGGCTTTGGTCTGGTCCAGTCCTGGGTGTTGTGCATATTAGGTGACAGAACCAGCAGATAGAAGACAGCTCTCTCTGTCACTCTGCCTTTCGAGTAAGTAAATAAATAAATCTTAAAAAAAAGAGAAATGAGCAAAGGATGTCATACCCTTGAGCCAGGAAAGAACTCAGAGCGCAGAATCCTCAGCCTGGCTGGAAACCTCTTTACTCACAGGCTGCTGTTCAGGAGCCCACGTGTGTGTGAACACTCAGACCCTCGATTTGACTATTGTTGTTTGCAGTCAGATTTTGTGAGAACTCCTTGAGCTTCTATTTTTTTTAAATTTATTTTTAAAAAAATTTATTTATTTGAGAGGTAGAGTTACAGACAGAGTGAGGGAGAGACAGAGAGAAAGGTCTTCCATCTGCTGGTTCACTCCCCAAACAGCTGCAAAGGCTGGAGCTGGGCCAATCAGAAGCTAGGAGCCAGGGCTTCTGCCAAGTCTCCCCTGCGGGTGGAGGGGCCCAGGCACTTGGCCCATCTTCTACCATTTTCCCAGGCCACAGCAGAGAGCTGGATCGGAAGAGGAGCAGCCAGGACATGAACCGGTGCCCGTATGGGATGCTGATGCTGCAGGCGGAGGCTTAGCCTACTAAGCCTTAGCGCCGGCCCCTCCTTTGAACTTTTAAAGAAGGGAAGGAATAATGGGGTCCCAGCCACCCAACAGACTGGCTATTTCCCAAGATGACCTTGGGCTTCCAGCTAAAGACCCTAGGAAGGTGAATCAAATCCTTTTCTTCCCTGGTTTTGATTTCCAAATTCACTCGCTTTTATTTTTTCTAAGAACTATAAACTCTGGGCTGGCGCCGCAGCTCAATAGGCTAATCCTCCGCCTGCAGTGCTGGCACACCGGGTTCTAGTCCCAGTTGGGGCACTGGATTCTGTCCTGGTTGCTCCTCTTCCAGTCCAGCTCTCTGCTGTAGCCCGGGAGTGCAGTGGAGGATGGCCCAAGTGCTTGGGTCCCTGCACCCGCAAGAGAGACCAGGAGAAGCACCTGGCTCCTGGCTTTGAATCAGCGCGGTGCACCAGCTGCAGCACACCAGCTACAGCGGCCACTGGGGGGTGAACCAATGGAAAAGGAAGACCTTTCTCTCTGTCTCTCTCTCACTGTCCACTCTGCCTGTCAAAAAAAAAAAAACTGTAAACTCTGGCTATTTTTCATATTCTCAGGACCCGTGGGCAGAGAAAGCTTGATGATCTTAGAGCAGGCCTTGGCCAAGAAACCACTGCACTGAGTGTGCTGCTGCGTCCAGACAAATATATTTATATACACATCCAAATTTGAAGACAAAATGTGTTTCTTTAGGTTTCAAACACTGTAACAGATGTAAAGCAAAGCTAGAAACCTGTTGGGAAGTTCTTAACAAACGAATAGGCATTTCTCAAAAGAAGAAATCTAAGTGGCCAACAAATATGGAAAAATGCTCACTCTTACTAGCTATCAGAGAAATGCAGGTGAAAACCACAATGAGATATCATATTCAAGTTAGATCGGCCATTAGAACAAAGACAAAGAAAAATAAAGAACTCACACATGCTGCTGAAGATGTGGAGAAAAGGAAACCCTTATACACTATTGGTGGGGAATGCAAATTAGTACAGCCATTTCAGAAAACAATGTGGTGGCTTCTTAAACAATTAAAAGTAGATCTATCATATGACCTAGCTATATGGCTTTTGGATATATATCTGTAGAAAATTCTATCAGAATATTAAAGAATTCCCTCTGCTCCTGTATTCATTGCAGGAATATTTGCAATAGCTGACGTATGGAGTCAACCTAGGTGTCCATCGAATCGATGGATTAATGCTCACAGGAAACGTCTTCACTGCAGTGGAAATCCTGAAAAATGCAGCCAAAGGGGGCGAACTAGAGATCATTGTGTTAAGGGAAATAAGCCCGATTCAGAAAGACAAATGCCACATGATCCCTCTCATATGTGGAAATTAAAAATAAAAAATAGTTGATCTAAACTTGGAATAGTAATAATTATAGATTTCAGATGGTGATGGGTAACAGACAGAGAGAGGTTAGATAAAGGGTACCAGAACATAGATAAAAGTAACAGTTTCTAGTGTTTCATAGCATAGTGGGCTATTATAGATCACAGTAATGCATTATATACAGAACTATAGGAGAGACACTAGTTAGGCTCCAACATGGAGGAAGGGTGGGGAGGTGGACTGCTGATGGCCTGATTTGATCAATTAATGTGTCTGTTGAAATACTGCAGTGTGTCCCCATAAATGTGTACAAGTATTACATGTTAGCAAGAAAAGAAAAAAAATTTCATATGCATGTATTTAAAAACAAAAGAGTGAAAATAGAAAATGAGAACCAAAAAGTGCAATAGCAATGTCAAGGTTGAAGGTTTCCTGATGGAGCATGAGAGTACTTCAAAGTTTCATGGAAAATGGAATCAACAGATAGGTTCATTTTAGTGTAAAATTTTTTGAAGTTCATGGATATTTTTCATAAGATGCATTTTCCAAGAATTTTGCATGGATTTCAAGTATTTTTGCAACAAAATGATCTTGTTTAATTCTACTTCATATGAACTTTTTGAAGGACCCTCATGCTTACCAATTATAGTTTGTCACTTTACCTTGTTGGAATTGTAGTTTGTCCTTATTGATAATCAAACATGTAGAAGTTCACAGAGTTAGGTGATATCTGATTGGCACTTGATGCTTTATCTACTTGGCTGAGATTTCTCACAACCCAGTTCAGAATCAACACCCTCACAAGGTGGAAATATGTCTAATGCTTCATTTTTCTGACCCCTGTCTCCACAGTAGTTGGCCCCAGAAGAATTAGTCCCAAATATGATTTTATGTATTTGTCATCAGAATAATCTCAGAACTTCGTATACAAATCTTCCCTTTGTGGGCAGTTTTATCTCTAATGAGTACCTATCCAGCACAATTATTCACTTCAGTGCACTACATTTTGGAACTACTCATATGTGGTTTATAAATAGCTAGCAGAGAACAGTGGTTTTGGTCTAATAATGCCTTCTGTTGTAGATGACACTAAGTACCCTGTTATTCCTACAAAAATAAAGAAGGTACCTCATATAAAATGTTAATTCCAGCCCATTATTATTAGCTTATCCAATGGGATAGGCTTGAGACAACGTGGTACTTAAGTAGAAGTATGAGTAGCAATTATACTTTAAGTTGTCCCGTAATTAAAACAAAATCTGTACAATAGGGAGCATTCTCTATAGTAAGTTTACAACGTTTCTTGCAGGTTTTTTGTTGCATTCATTTTTAATATTTTGAGTAAAAGGTGACATGAAATGATTGTGTGGCATCAATTTCAAAGCAGAATTGAAATTGATGTATTGCTTTTACTTCCTTTCTTTCCTAGACAAAGTCCAGGCACAGGAGCCCAGCACTTCCAGCCGCTCATGGGTCACGTTGGGCAGGCTGCAGCACATAGATATAGCAATCTGCTTGGCTGCTTCCTGCTACCCATTGAGAGTGAAGGGCTGGGTCTCAGTGGGTTGAGAACTGTGCACCCACGCTCTGCTGAATGGTGTGATTACAGCAGGTAGGGGGCTCGGGTAACCGAGAACTTCGGAGAGGTGGGAGTCCAATATAATGGGATATGTTATTTATTGAAGTTTGTGGGGACACACACTGTAATTGTATGCTTGGTGGAATGTCTGATTGTTGTGTCTTTCATGCCCTCTGGAGGCCAGCCCCCTGTGTAAGTGATAACCCACTGGAGCTTTTGTTGTGAGTGCAATTGAAACATATGAAATGAATAGCAACTGATTAATTGAAGCAGGCTACATTTTTGGAAAACAAATCAAAGTGATTTGCATGAATCACAATTTGTTACATAATACATTTTGAGGGCTCAAATTACCTTTTTAAAGCCTAAGACATACATATACACAGTGGAACAAACAGAAATATAATAAACTGGGCTATAACTACATAATTCACATTGAATACTGGATGCCAAAACTGATGTGAAACAAATGATTTTCCAATAAACTACTCAGGCAGAGCCATATCTGTTCTAAAATTTCAATTGAATATTATTTATAATACCAATAATTCTTCATGATTGTTAACCATGGGATGATGGAACAATTTGCTTTACATTATTAGTTTGGGGGGTTTGTGTATTCCCAAGGTGGGAACCAATTTGTGGCTGTGTCCCAGAAGATAGGGAAAATAAATAGTAAGCCTGAGAGAAGTACTTGTAGGAAAACTTTTAGGGCTGAAAGTCAGTTTTGCCTTTTTCTAGTTTTCAATAAAAATTGAACTAGTAAAAACAATGTTGTCAAGATTAAAGGCAGACATTATCCTCATCCTAATGTTTATAACAGATTTTAAGAGTAATTCCCTTAATGACTTTTCTTATTATCTGTATTAGTCCTATGATTAACTAGACCATAGAAAAATGAAATCAAGCAATTTCAATGTTTCTTGATAACTATTTTGGTATTCAGTTATTTTTTATTTTCTCTCTGTTTATATCTCTTTCTGTCTGTTCCCCATCACCATCTGAAATCTATAATTATTACTATTCTAAGTTTAGATCAACTATTTTTTATTTTTAATTTCCACATATGAGAGGGATCATGTAGCATTTGTCTTTCTGAATTGGGCTTATTTCCCTTAACACAATGAAAACTCTGGTTTTACATATATATATATGTGTGTGTGTGTGTGTGTGTGTGTGTGTGTGTATGCTCACACATGAAATATTGTTAGAAAAAAATATAAAATATACAAAAGTATTCCAAAACAGGACTATATCGTATGTTTCTTTATAATTTGTTCTTTTATATATCAAAGATGTGAAAGACTTTTCCATGTTAATATATTTATATTTACATCACCATGGGATTCTTTGCTTATTTAACCAAACATTTGTCATAATGAATTAGGTTTTATTGTAATAAACAAAATGTCAAACAACATCCAGCTACATAAATCTAAAAAAATTTTAATAACCTCATTGGAATAAATTCCGAGAAGTGAAATTGTTGAATTAAAGTGTATGCTGATTTTGAAGGCTTTGGTTGCAACACCACCCTCCAGTAAACTTACATCAGAAGGCAATGCCTCATTTTAAGTCTAACGACTTTAAACTACAAATGCAAACTTGCTTCTCTAGCATATTGGATCCTCTTCCAATTCTTCCTCCACTTGCCTTCCTTTCTTCCTGTCCTCCTTCAACAGATGAATAGCAAAACAAGTCTGAGTTTTAATTGTGAAATCTTTCCCACTTAACAGAAGTTTACTTATTAAATGAGGAATTTAAATAATTTCTAGCCTGTATATTAATTCATTCCAGGAAAAGGAACCTTAATCTTTACAATTGTAGGAGTCTATGTTGTCATTTCTGTGTTTGCCATCTTGCCTCTGTTACTGTGTCCATTAAGGAAAATCAATATATAGGTTTTAAGTACTTCATTTCTTTTAAAAGCAAATGAATATACTATAAAGCTCTGAGACTCAATTTTTGATTACTGAATGTCTAAAGAGAACACTAATCATTACTAAGTTGAGAACAGAATAATTCAAGGACTCTTTCTCTCAATTCTCTAGTTCTTGTGAACTAGAGGTTCTCCCCCAGGACAGCAGCATGCATCCCAACGGCTATTGACTTGAACCTCATGGAAGCTTTTAATCTCTATCTTTCATAGATGTGTTTTTCCTTTTCTTTAAAAGGATATGCTGAACATTTAAAAAATACCTAAACAAGTCAAAGTAAGAAATTTGAAGGGGGGTCAAAATGTTTAGGAAAAGCAGATAATTGGAAAAAATAATCTTCATAGCAGAAAGCTAGAATTTGGGAGCTTTAGTTAATAAAAATTAAAAAGTTTCAGATAAATTTTCTATCTATGTGGCTAGATCATATGCATTAGGAAAAGCACATTGATGAGTTTCTGTTTTTTCTATGTGTTTTAATAATATGATATTCCAAGACAGGTATAGTATTGATGGTTGTTTTATTTTTAGCATTGATGATTTTTAATAAAAGTGTAACTTTCCTTAATTGTTTATTTGTATGTTTATATGCATGTAATCCTAACATATGACTATAAGTGACTAACTTTTTTGTCAATACATTTTCACTTTAATGATGTAGACATGCTGGGAAAATAAATTTCTCTTAATTAGCATGGCCCAAGGCAAAATAGTGACCTAAATGGGATTGATCTTTGGTATCTCCCTAACTCCATTTTCTTCATTCATTATTTGAAAACATTCAGCACACATAATATTCTAGACATAAGATAGGAATAAAATTAAACTGTAATATTCCTAAATTTAAAAAGTTCTCAATTAGCCAGGAAAAAGGAGGAAAACTGGCATGGGTTCAAGAGGCTTCCCGAGGAGATAGCGACTTGTGCAACCATTGAATGTAAGGAGGAGTGTGATGCTTTTGAGGAACTGCAAGGATTCCATTAGAATTTTTTTTACTCACTTTATTGATGCTATTAAGTATATCCTAGGGCTACTCAGGGGTGCGAATTGATGTGGGCTCTCCTGAAGCAGGGGACCAGGATCAGAACTCTTATAGTTTTCCTTGTTTCTTCATGAAAATTGTTCTCAGTGTAGCTATTATAGGGAGAAAACTTCTTTGCATGAATACTATTGACTACAAGATACTGCACATGCTGTTGCCTTTCTTGGGGGTAGCCATGTCCAAAATGAAGATCAGTGCTTAGTGGAGGAAATCTTTAATGCTGTCATTTTGGGCAACAATAGCAACCCTTTTCCAGAGATACTTGGGGCATTTCAAACTGTTCCACATAGGCAACCATGTATTCTGGCTGCACATAGCCTAACTGTATTTGAAAGAAATCTTTCTAACAGAAAGCTTTAATGAAGAAAAAAAAAACCAGTATATCCAGTTGTGAGTGACAATGGTGCCATGTGAATTTGCTGTAGCATTATTCACAAATCTATAGTAACAACATTTCCCTCTTCACTGGATTACCTTGCTAAGTATAGGCAATCACCACTAATTTTGGTGATTCTTTGTACAGTACGTTTCTTGAGATATGTGTGTGTGTGCGCCATCCAAGACAACTGAATAATTGCTATAGTAGCTTAAGGTCTTAGTTCCCTATCTCATGAAACATTGTGGGTTGGCTGGCATGTAACACACCTATGAGTTAAGATGCTTCTTTTTGTAGATCATGGGGTTTGGCACTGACAGATCTTCTGGTTTTGGCTTAGGCTTGTTTTACACATTATTGGGGATTAAACTTGTTGGTGCCAGTTCTATCTTTTCCATCAGATGCTCATTAATAAAACCCCAGATGCCCATTATTCATCATATCATAACGACAGTTAATTCACCTACAGTTTTACATTTGATAACTTCCTCAATTTTGTTAATTGGGTTACTTGGAATTTTCCATCAATCAAGGCATCTCAGGTGTTGGCTCTTCTGAAAGTATCCATTTGTGAGACATATATTGTAGATCAGATGTACACAAGTTAAAATAAATGTAGTATTCGATTTCAGCTATGACTCCTGTCTGCTCTGACTGAAGTGGAGGGCACAATTTGATCACTCAATAGATTCTTCTCCAAAATAAGAAAATAAAGCAAGGCAGGCAATGCGCAAACCTAACCCTGGGAAAACCATGGTGTCCCCTACAAGGTGCCTTTACTTCAGCTTAGCTTTCTCAAAACTCCAGTGATGCATAGTGCCATGGGAAAACCTTTACATTCTGGGAGATGTTGGAGGAATGTTTGCGGCAGGCAGCAGAGTGAGCAAAAGCATCAAGAGGTCTGAGCATTTGGAGACTTGACTCGGGTCTGATACTGAGTAGAGATCTCTTGTTCCTCATTTTTAAGTCCTGGTAGTTAGGATTGATGTTCTCTTTGGATCTTTCCAGCTCTTTAATGTGATCACAGCCTGCTGGTGAGAAACCTTGAGGTTTGCGGAAATATCCTGTTCATTTTCTTGGCCTTGCTACAAATATTCCTTGTTTCCAGTTACCCGATTAAAGAAATGTATTTTTCTTTTACTCAAAATAACTGAGTTCTCATTGTAAATTGAGTCTTAAATTCATGCTCTGTGTCTCTTCTCATTGTGACATAATACACACGTGTGCGCGCGCACACACACAGTATGGACTTGAAAAAAGTGAAAACACTGGTGGTGCACATTTTGCTTTTTTTCCCTCAACTGCTATTATCAGGCAAGCTTACAGCTCGCTCAGAGTTAGAATATTCCAAGGCAAGAGAAACTCAGCAGAGGACACAGGCTCAGGCTGACCTTGTCTACAGTGCAGGGTGAGCTGTCTTAGCACATAGTGACTGGGCTGTAACTAGAGCGATGTGTGCTCATTGGACCGAATCAGCAGGCATCCTCCTGGTTCACATATCTTCAAGGTCAAGTAAATAAGTGATTCCTACAGCCTCAAACTTCTCCTTATGCCAACATGCTCCTGGGGTACTAAGTAGGTCACAAAAGGACCCAGGTAATAACTCATTTCAGATTTCCAGGTTGCTAAGAGTCCCAGTGGTTTTCCTGTGTATGGCCTACATTCTCTTCAATCTTTCTGGGCTATTTCCCTTCTAAGGTCTTGCTCTCAGATCTGCATATATTTACATGTTTTATGCTGCAAGCTTTTTAGCTACAAATTATATAAAATAGAGGTCAGCCCCCTGCCAATATGATTTTACTTCCCCCCCATTTGCTTACTCTAAAAAAATAAATAAAATCATGAATAAGAAGAATTAAAAAATGGAGACATTTTATAGAGATCTTTTATCTATGACAGTCAGGACAATTTTTGTTTTAATATTGTTGCCTCAAGAGCAGCATTTTACCTCCAACTTCTAAGGCACTTCGCTCCAAGCATGTTTCACTTCTTCTGTACAGCGCAGGAAAAATGACTTACGATCTCTTCCAGTCAAGTTGAGTCTCACAACCATATAAAGACTCAAACACATTTTTGGACATTTTTAATTAAGTTACTCATAGTACAATCTGGGCTTATGACTGTTCTCAGCTTGATTTTTGTTAGTAAAGTTATGGTCAGTGAAAATCCGTTGGTCAGTTCTTTTTGCCTTCAGTGTCTTTATGGTTCTTTTTAATCATATTTCTAGAGCGACTTTTTTTCTTCTAAACTTGTGTTTAGCTTAATATTATTATCTACCCATTTTAACTTAAGTGTGCATAGGTTTGAGAATGAAGAAGAAATACTAACATTTTATAAATTCAGTAAAATTTCATCTGCTACAATTGTTCTACTACTTCATATGACACACGTGTGTAAATTAGAAGCAGCCTCCCTTTCTTCAAGTTATTTTCCTGCTTCATGCAAGAACAATAGTCCCAATAAATATGTAATGTCCTAATAAGACATATGTAGTGACTGTGAATGGTTGTCTCAAGTGTTGCCCAGTACACAGTCTGTTCAACCCTATGCAGAAGATGCTAAGAGTCTTTAGCTTTACCTAAAAATGCTGTTGATCTAATCACAGCCATACACTTTCAACAAAGGAATACCATCTTCATAGATCAACTATGATGGCTGAAAGCTTGAAACTCATCCTGAAGCTTGGTAAGACATAATGATTCACTAAGACTGAAATGATTACTAGCTGGAGTAAGAAAAATGATTCCTTCTCTTTGGGTTGTAGTAATAAGCTCCCTTACCCACAGAGAAAAAGCAGACATGAGGCCAACCTTTTCTGAAGAGATTGCCTCCAAAAAAAGTTAACCCTGATGTTGGAGAAACCTGAAACATAAATCATGTGCTACAGTGCATGAATACTGGGCACACTGCAATCTGCATATGTGCAGTATTTTAAAATACATCTGATGATTAATAAATCATCCATGTGCAATGACATATGGATATCAGACAAGTGGTTCTTTGACTATTGCTAAAATCTGCAGAATAAAATATTAGCATGTTTCCAAGGCTTGATTCACATGCTATTTCCAAAATCTAAATGACAATGGATCAAATGTTTACCCAGATTAAAGGTTTCAGTGAATCATTCCATTAATTCTCAGAAAACCATAATGGGACTCAAAGGTTATGATCTATATTTAATCACATTCTAGTAATATCCTATTAGTCATCTTTTCATTAGGGCTTTCTGGGATAAAGGATAAAAAGACTCCCCATTGCCTAGACTGGAGGATGAAACCCAGGCTCTTTCAGAAGGCATGCAAAATGCCCCTGGCCAAGATTTCTCTCTTGGCTTTTGTTAACGTAATTGTGTGGGTGAGGAGCTTGGGATCTCTTCTGAGCAGGGGTCTTCAGAACCTGGTCCACGGCTGTGAGTTAAAAAACAAAGGAGAGTTAATGTCTGTGTCCTAGGTGAATGTATGCTCGGGGATAGGTGGGGTATTGGATTACTGACTCTGAAGGGGACAGTCTTAATGGAGAGGAGGTCAAATGAAGGGAATGAGCTTTGGAGGCAGCCTCCTGTAAACTTTCTGAAGGATGAAACACAGTCTTTCAGCGGTGTGTTTAAATTTTTGGACACTTATCTCTTCAACACTGTCTCCCAGTTTCTCCCAGTCGCTGTATTCTAGCTAAACCACTCTATGTTCCTCTTTGCCTTGAACATTTTCCCCATCAACTTCCAATTTGTGAACATTTTCTATAGGAACCTAGTCAAGCTCTGCTTCTATCAATTTTTCCTTTCTCTAACCGTAGACAAACTTTGATGACAGCATATATGCCAAAGCATTATCATTATTTGTAGCTTATCTCTTCTTGCAGATTGCTGGCTCACGGAAGGCAGGGAAATCTTTTAAATTAGTCTATAGAACCTAAGGTTCTGTTAAAATCTTTGGAATAAATAAATAAATAAATATTATCATTACTTACATCTACATTCTGCCCTTCTACAAAAAGAACAGTTTCGATTTTGTCATTGAGTCACAAGTATTTTTGAGCACTTACCAGGTTCCAAAGACTCATACTTGCAGGTGTTTGGGAAGAAGGCAATGGCATATGTATGAGCCACAGACTTTATCACTGATGAAATGAAAACTTAATGGAGGAAACGATAACTATTCATGAAGTCAGTAGGAAAAACGGAAGGTGGTATTGACTTGTTTGTGTAAAGATCAAGAGAGTAGTGGGTAGAAATCTCAAGTGAGGCATATGAGTATGGTATGAAAGAAATCCTTCCTGGTACTACCTTACTACTAAAGCCTTCTCAGGGAGAAGACAATGAAAGAAGAACTGGATATCAACACTGGAGTGAGAGTTTGGGTACTTAACAAGGTAACAGTTGAAGTTTCTTCTGACAAGCCAGAAGTTTTTTGTAACTGACACAAGGGCCGCATTGGGATAGGCGTTGGTGCTGCTCCAGAAAAAGTGAGACCATGAAAATAGGCTCCATCTCTAGGACCTGGGTGTCCTGGCGTAAGCTACTGGGTTGTTGCAGAGGTTTCTGATGTCCTCATTTTCCAGTTTCCTTGAGGCAATAGTGTTTGATAATTTTCAAATGAAGACACAATTTTCCAAATATAATCTTTGCTTTTTTCTTTTACATTTTTTTTTTTTTTGACAGGCAGAGTGGACAGTGAGAGAGAGAGAGACAGAGAGCAAGGTCTTCCTTTGCCGTTGGTTCACCCTCCAATGGCTGCCGCTGCCGGCGCGCTGTGGCTGGTGCACCGCGCTGATCCGCTGGCAGGAGCCAGGTGCTTCTCCTGGTCTCCCATGGGGTGCAGGGCCCAAGCACTTGGGCCATCCTCCACTGCACTCCCTGGCCACAACAGAGAGCTGGCCTGGAAGAGGGGCAACCGGGACAGAATCCAGCGTCCTGACCGGGACTAGAACCCGGTGTGCTGGCGCTGCTAGGCGGAGGATTAGCCTAGTGAGCTACGGCGCCGGCCTAATCTTTGCTTTTTAATGATCAAAATAGCATTGGGGTTAATTCATTCTTCTTGTTCTCAAATAAGATGAAATAAGGCTAAATTGCTAATCAGAATTCCACCACCTTCAGTATGCCTTTGGTAATTAACATCACCGGCCATGGAATATTTTAGTCATTATCTTGGAGCTAATGCAAAAGTCACAGGAAGATTAATTTCTGATTCTATAACCTTTCATTTATATTTTAACTTAACAAAATAGTTTTTGATTTTCCTCACAGTTTGTGGACAATTACCTTATTCTGAGGTGATCCTAAAGTGAGGGGAAGGGATGTTACCGCAATCGTAGGGTTAAGATTCCTATCATTTTGTTTTGGCTCTGGCATCACAGGAATAATGGATGGGGAAGCCAGAACAGAACTAAATACTTTCTAAGATAAATGTTTTAGTTCTGCATCATACGGCATCATCCAGACCCAATGCCATTTGCTGATATGGTGGATGTACTTACAGTTCTGACTAAACGTGCTAATTAAAGGGAGAAGAGCTACTTAATTCTTTTTGATTTTACAGTTGAACATACTTTTGGGTGAGTAGAATTAAGAGAAAATACATTAGCATATTTTTCTTTTTTCTATTTCTACTCTCATATTTATCCTGGCCATTTACTTCATTTTCAGATTATCTATATATATAAATCCATTAAGGAAACCTGCCTGGAGCAAGCAGATACCATACAGACTTATACAAGGATGCAAATGCAATGTAGAGATTCTTATCGGCTAATCAATTATGAACTGTTTTGACAAAGAAATTTATGGTTTTGTTAAAATACCCATATATGTTTCTTCATATACATGCTGACTCTTATTGCTAGATATTTCTGTAGAATGTCATAGTGTTTCAAAGCTCTCTTTAGCCAGTAATTATTTCTGACAACAATCTAGGCCCTGGCACTGTTTGCAGTCACCCCTGGCTGCTAAGAGGAGTAATCTAGACCCTAGCAGACTGCAGTTAAATTAAATTATCATAGAGATGCAATATATGCTGCCACACCATTCTAGCTGTGAATTTAGGATTGAAAAAAGATTGATAGACTACATGAATAGATCAAAAAATAACTACATGGGTGGTTCTGTGTGATACTTACTCCTACAAATATTGATGCACATAAGCAAAATGTAGCTTAAAAACTGCATTTTTCCAAAAAGGGAAGGGCTGTTTGTTTTCCCCTTCAACTATCTGTCAGATATCCAGTGATATGACAATATGTCCCTGTCTTCCATATACGGGCCTGTATGATATCTGAGGTGAGATTTGCCTTCATGTAACTAACATGTAATCACCATAGGATAAGGTAACAGGCTTTGTATGTATGCAACTACTTATCACTCCAAGAAAATGTTGCAGAAGCTGCTTATCAGAAAGTGCCTAAAAATAGAAGCTTCTGCTTAGCCCTGGAAGATAGACCTGCATCTCAGAAAAACAGAGTTAATTGTGAAATACACTGGCGTGGGTCTATAATTATAGCTACCAGTTAATGTAATGCATTATAAGAATAAAATATGTAATGATGCTCATACTTTTGAGTTTACAAATAAAATATAAAAATTAATTTACTTTGGAAAATCAAATGAACATGTGTTTTAATAAAACCAAATTAAAGAAGCCCCTCAGCTTTTCAATTCCTTGTGAACATATTGTGTTTTTATGCAATACTCTATAAACAGTAAGGAGTATATAAGACACAGTCATTTATTTTATGACTATCTAGAAGGTGATACTGGCAAATGAAGTAATTATAGAAAAAGAAAAAGTGGGAAAGTTTATGTATCTAAACCTGAGGTATGTGGACAACTATCACTTGTTCATAGCCGTACAAAGTCCTCAGTTGATATGGGCATTTTGAGATCCAGTCGAATATAACATACACACAATACTCATCAGTTTTCAGGAATTCATCCAGATTGGAAAAGATGATAGATAATAATAATCATAAAACTGGACAGAAAAAGGTTCTTAAGGGCTCAGACTACATGAGTTAAATCACACCATCTTGAAATAGGTACTTGTCATAGGGAAGCAGTAAAATAAAAGAAGTGTGGATGTGAAGAGAATAAAGTGAGACACAAATATATTTTTATCATAAATGTGTCTTAGAAGTATTTCTTTGTCTTTTCTGCTAAAAATATAGTATTGGACCTCCTATAATTATACACTGTAAAATACTATTGTTTTCTCATCCTTATTTACAATGGTGTATACATTTTTTTCTTATGGCCAAACAAGTCAAACACTAGCCGCAGACATGAGCAATATAGGTTTGAAAAAAATTGTGCTGGTGCTTATAATAAATAAAAATGTTAATATTATATCATGAAGACATGGTATTATCATGCTTGGGAGTCTCAGTTATCAGCGCCTTTCATTGTTAGGAAATCTTTTCAAATAATGAAATAGGGTAGAATACAGTAGATTCAATATGAGGACCCAAATCACTGGTGACCAACTCATTTACTTAGTCTGTTTGAAATACAGAGGGCCTCGCCATTATATAATTTAATTCCTCTATTTTACAGTTAAGAAAAATACAGCTCATTTATTCACTCATTCATCAATAATTGATTGAGTGCTCACTGTGTGCTAGTTATGTTACAGGTGTTGGCAATACAGCTAAGAACAAAATGGACAAGCACTATTTCTAATGGAGCTAGCATGGTTGATTTGGAAGGGCTTATTTGAGAAAATGGCATTTAAGCTGAGCAATGTCAAGGAGAAGCCAGTTGGAAATGTTTGAGAGAAGTACTCTAGACAGACATACCAATCAGTGAAAGATTCAATAAAATGATTGAGAAGCCAGAAAATGAGTTCACTGTGACTTGGGAGAGTGAAAAGGGGATCATAAAAAAGATGCAAGAGACAGAGGGAGAACATGTTAGCTTTACAAGCTAGGGTAGGAAATTAGGATTTTTTTCCATATAGGAAACCAATGGGTAGGTTTATACAGAAAAGACATGGTGCAATGATATACTCAAAGGATGCAATGACTGCTGCGTGGAGAATGGATTGGAGAAGGCAAGAATGGAGGAAGTATAACAAGTTAGGATGCTGCTGTTAGTCCCAGCCAGAGATGGTGGTTTGAACCATGTTGATAAAAGCAGACAGAATTCTTTGTATGTGAAATATGTTTTGGAGCAGAATCATTAAAGTTAGATGAAAAACTGGATTCTGAGGTTGAACAAAAATGTAAACACTATGGATGACTCCTAGGATTTCAGCTTGCATTGCTAGAAATATGGCAGCACAGATTTTTAAATTGGGGAAGGCAGAGAAAAGAGCAAAATTGGGACAATCTTTGTTTCTTGAGATATTTGTTTCATGTAACTCTTAGATATCTATATGTAAATGTGAGAAAGGCAGTCAGATGTTGAGTCTGGCTTTTGATGGTGTTTAGAGCCTAGTGACTAGATGAATTCAAAGGAGATAAAGTTTATGTATTTGGAGAAGAAACAAAGTAGAATCTGAAAAGGAAGATCAGTGGTACACTGGGAAAATGAAGAGGTCATGGTATTTTGGAAGCCAGAAAAAAAATTTCATGAAGATGAGAATTGCTAACTGTGACAAATGGCACAGTGATCTCAAATAACATGGGATCAAAGAAGTTATCACCAACTTTGGGAATATGACAATCACTATTGGTGATTGTACACAGAGAGTGTACACAGAGAGTGTTTAAATTATTTGTGATTTTCTTTTCTCATCAACAAAAATAGCAATGGTGTTAGGAAACTTCCACAGGTACTTGCAAGTTCCATAGGTAATGGAACCTTAGCATGGGGGTATTTGAGCAGGGCGTCCTATTTACCTTTTTTTGTATTTCTTCAGAAAAATCTCACAAAAGCATCTACTTCTGAATTTTCAGAAATAAACTGGATATCCTTCAGGCAATGAAGGACAGATGGCACTATTGTTTCCTGGACGAGAACGAGAATCACTGGTGCCTTACAAAAAAGGATTTTATAGCTATTTCTCTTTTCATCTGTTAGTCTATCCTTTCATCAAAAATGATGAAACACTGTCAGCACTAAAAAATCCAATATGATTCAGAAAATCTCCATGTTAGTCCTTATTTTCAGGAGTGACTACTTTGGGGTACACTGTCAAAAGTGCCGGCTCATTTAGAGATCTGAAAACATACCTGATTTGGGTGACATCTAGAACTATCGCTTATGATTTAGGTTCCAAAAACTTGATCTTAGTTAATTTGATATGATGAATCCAGTTTGTTGGAAGTACTCTTTTTTTTTTTTTTTTGACAGGCAGAGTGGACAGTGAGAGAGAGACAGAGAGAAAGGTCTTCCTTCCATTGGTTCACCCCGCAATGGCCGCTGTGGCCAGCGCGCTGCGGCAGCGCACTGCACTGATCAGAAGCCAGGAGCCAGGTGCTTATCCTGGTCTCCCATGCAGGTGCAGGGCCCAAGCACTTGGGCCATCCTCCACTGTCCTCCCAGGCCACAGCAGAGAGCTGGACTGGAAGAGGAGCAACCAGGACAGAATCCAGCACCCCAACCGGGACTAGAACCCGGGGTGCCAGCGCCGCAAGTGGAGGATTAGCCTATTGAGCCATGGCACCAGCCTGGAAGGACTCTTTTAAGGATCATTGCTCCTCCCTCTTGACTTGCATCCTCTGGTCTACTTTAACAAGAGCCAGGAGGAAAATAAAGATAGGTGGCAGGCCTATTAATGGCTGCTCTGTACAGTGATCTGCCATCAAGGGACCCAACAGGCCAGTCCACTCAGTGGCTTTCAATGTGAAAAGCCAGGGCTTCAACAGAAATCAGCTTATGAAGAGCCCTGGCAGCTCTGCCAACCAAGAGTTGGGTCACTGGAAATGAAACATCCCTGGAGTCGAAGGATACCCAGGTCAGAGCCACAGACCTTGCTGGCTCCAAGCTGAAGAGCCCTTCACTTGGCCCAGCTTCCAAGTTGACCCCCACTGCAGAGGGGATGGCCAAGGAGGGTCAGTAACATTGCAGGCAGAAGATGCCACCTGCCTTCACCTGGCCAGCTCTCCTCTCAGGCCAGCTAGGTGATGGAAGTCAACAGGGTGCCTTCCTTAAGGAGGTTCACACCCCATGTGAAGAGATAGATAGGTCGGGGCCTCATAACTGACAAGGCCTTAAGCTCGCCAGATTAGTATCAGGCCCCTTCTGTCAGGTTCTATTTGCCTCTCAATCGGAAAACTTATTCGTGTTCAGACAGTAGCTTTCTTAGGTTCTCCAATCATGACTCTGTCCTTTGTTCTAAACCCTATCTAGCCCACCTGGGGCCTCATTCCTTTGTAATCATAGCCTCTGCTCCAACATCAATGGTTCCACTCCTGACCTGTGTGTATTGATGGTCCTCTCCCCCACTTAATGTTGTATGATTGTTCAGAATTTCTCTACAGACAAACTCCTCTATCCACAAAAGATGAGTGGCCTCTCAGTCTTGGTTGGGATCAGCTTTAAACCACATCCATCAAACAGTCTTCACAAGGGTCCAGAGACCCCCCCATTTCCTCTCCTCTATGAAATCCTCTCTTTACCTGGTTAATGCCACTCTTAGGATCATTGGTTGCTATTCTCACGCTGTCTTATACTACCATGTCTGTTTCATGCTACAGTGTTTACAGAAGTTAATAATAGAACAAACCAAGGCCTTCACCAGCCAGGCAGTCAACCAAATGCTGCTACAG
Organism: Oryctolagus cuniculus; assembly: GCF_964237555.1. Lineage (NCBI taxonomy): Eukaryota > Metazoa > Chordata > Mammalia > Lagomorpha > Leporidae > Oryctolagus > Oryctolagus cuniculus. The sequence continues at coordinate 60,279,656 of NC_091443.1, forward strand.
GGATATACTCGGCTCCCCACTCAGGAGCCAGTGGCTTGAGACATCACCTTATGCCAGCAGAGACTACCTCATCGCCCCATGTCAGCAGGAAGTAGCTCTAAAGATAGATCATCCTCCCTCTACCCCTCCTGGACTTTTGGGGCTGATGTAATTCCATAAAACTCTTGCTTTATAAGAAACAAAAGGGGGGAATGTTAGTAAAATGGCACAGCCTTTAAAAAAAAGATTATTGCTCCTTATTTTGAGTCTTGGAAGATACCAAAGTTTCCCAGAAAAAAAGTACCTGATTCTTAGCAGCATAAACTCTAAACAGCTGATAACAAGTGCTGGCACTGTGGAGTAGCGGGCGAAGCAGCTGTTTACAGTGTGGGCATCTCCTGTGGGTGCTGGTTTGAGTTCTGACTGCTCAGCTTCCAATCCAGCTCCCTGCTGGTGCACCTGAGAAAGCAGTGGAGGATGGCTTAAGTCCCTGGGTTTAAACCCATGTGGGAGACTGGGAGGGAGCCCTGGGTTCGGATGCATCTAGATCCTGCTGTTGTGGCTATTTGTGGATGAGCCAGTGGATGGAAGATCTCTCTCTGCCTCTGCCTCTCGTTTAACTCTGCCTTTCAAATAAATAAAACTTATAAAAAAGGAAAAAAGAGTTGATCACACTCCTTGTTTTGCATATAAAATATGACCTAAATATAAATAATCTACTAAAGGGGGATTTTTCACTTTCCTTAAGTTTTTTTTTTTTTTTTTTTGCTTTTCACTATCTCATACATCTGTTTTCTACACCATTCTCAATTTGGTATGCCTATAGAGGAATGAGCAATATGAGAAAGAGAATTTATAGGTACATGCATTGATGATATTGTCATGTTTTAACTGGAGTAGGTCTTGGAGAGAAACCAACGAATCAGCTCTTTTTACAGATAAGGGAAAGGAGGACCAGTGAGGGTCCCACATCCCACTGATGAGACTAGACGTGAATTCTGGGAGAGATGTGCCATAGTCATAGGAAATGTGGACACTTTCTGTGGACTGTAATATTCATATGTCAACAGAGAGATACAGTAGAACACTTCTAAAATATGGCCTAAGACCAAAGGTACTTTCGCCTTAGTCCATTTTAATAGAATATATAGTTTCCAGAAAAAGCAGCCAAACCTCACCAAATTATTATTTGTTCCAGACACCACATTTTAAGAGCATAAATACCCAGGGGGAAAGAGAGAAAGACACAGAAGGTAATCAAAGCAAAGTCATCAGAGAAATAGCTCATACAACTCAAAATGCTAAACTCGGCTCCAAGTGCTTCCTGGAGGGGATGGAATAGAAGAGACAGCAAGGAAGAAAACAGTGCATTCTTCAGGACTACAACAAGGAGGTGGTATTCCATAGTGGTTAGGAGCACAGTCTTAGAATCAGACAGAACTAAGTAGTTCTGTGTTCTTGTGAAAGTTTCCTAAACTCTACCCTGATTAATTCATCCTTAAAATGGGTTTATAATACTTCAAATGGATTTAAATAAGAGCACACATGTAAGGGTTAAAAGAAAATTGTAGCTTATTTAAGAAGGCATTTTGCACATGTAATATGCATGGAAAAAAACAACATAAAATTCTATGTCTCTTCATTCAAATCCACATGGAACAATATTATAATTGTAAGTCAAGATATAGCTCTGGCTGTGCAGTTTAAAATCTACTAAAGAAGCTTGCACTTTTATGCATGTCTTTCACCCAAAACTGCCTTTTTGAAATATGCTTTAGGTTGTCTCAGGCTTTGAAGAACATAGTGATGCATAGAAATCAAGAGAAATGAGTGGTGGGAGTCCATTTCTCAATTTGGTCCTCATTAATAGCAATGACTGGGACATCATAAATGCTAAATAAGTGCTCATTTTGATTATGGCACTTCTTAGATTCCAATGGTAAGGACGTCTTTTGCAGAGTAACTTTTGGTCACTGAAAAGTAGTGAGGGCAAACACGGATGACCATTTCATATAAATGCTGTAGAGAGGAATTGACACACATGGTGTATAGCTACTGAGTCCCCTCAGTTCTCGTGTGCAGTGAGGTTATGAGTACAACCTTCTAGTCAGTGTTTTTAGTACTATGGTATGATCTCTAGGAGAACATAAAAATTGAAAACATGATTTTAAAATAACCCCTGAATCAGCAAAACTGTGATTTAAAAACATGAGCAAAATAATAGTTCCTATGTGCTTGTATCATCTTTTCCGTGATCATAAAGTCTACTTAAGATCTACTTTCTTTCACATGTTTATCTACCTGAAAAAATCTGTTGTGATTATGATCCAGAGAACAGGTGCTTGAGTCAGTGTTTCTTCTTCCTTCTGTCTCCATTTTACAATTGGACAAAAAGAGTATGATGAGTCCATTGGGTGGCGTGGAGTGAGAAGGGATGATACCAGGAGGGGAGAGATGGAATAAGAACTGACGGGGTATAGAAGTGGGTTCAAGCTCACAATTTAAGTTTCTTCCAGAATTAGAATTAAAAGGTATAGAGCTCTAGTTCCTTAGCTCCATGCAGGGCTTTTTGCCTTCTAAATTTTCATATGCTAATTTGGTTTTCTCAAGTTTATTTTACTCTTTTGTGACATTTAACAGATGGTTGCTATCAAATGGCCATGTGACTACACATGCCCATATCCTTCACTCATATTTTTGTTGAGGTAAAATTTCAGCTTTGAATAATGTAAAGATTGTCTGGAGGTTCCCATGCAAATATAGGAATAATGAAGGCAGCAAAGCAATTCTAACTCAGTAACTGGTGATGGTTGCTACCTACTAGAGGAGTCATTAAAATGCTCAAGTTCTCACCACCCTCTCTGAGACATCTTTTGTACTGATGAATTAATACACACATGACAGAGATGAGGCCCAGGGATGGGGGAAAGGATGATAATGTTTTTCCTATTTATTTTGCAAAAGATAACATGAAAGCCCAGAACATGGGGGATTTGTGATTGCTGAAGGTTAAAGTTGTTTGTTATCCTGAGATTAGACAGACATTCAAATATTAGCTTTCATCGTCACTATACCAGATCCTTGAACTGGAAGCCCTTGCTATGTTTAGCAAGGAAAGGGTAATTTTCTCAATGGCCTTTACTGACTTGTTTTGAACAATAACAGAATAGTTCCTTTTTTTGTCTGGTAGATGACTATTCATTTGGCCTTGCCAACTGATAAAATAAACTCACGTGACTTAGGCAACTCAGCAGTTACCCCACGAGAATAACATGTACTTCTGAGGAATATGCACCCAGCAGATTCCTTCTAGGAGACATTTGGAGCAAAATCTAATAAAACACCTATGATTTGGGGTCAAAAGCCTTTTGAGTTTTCCTCCCACTTTTCATCTTTGGTAAAAGAATGACATACAAGCTTTAGGAGAGGCACAAAGCATGAGTCTATGATGGAAATGACCAACTATTTTGAATTAACTCACAATAACACGTTATGCAAGGTAGAAAAAAACCAGACTTCAAACCAAACATGTGTGGTTAATAATCATGTTGCTGGATAAAAACAGATCTCCTTAACGGATGAATCTAGAGGATGTATTTACAAGGCTATCAAAACAATCAGAAACATCATAAGGCATAACATTTGTTTGCCTTCTCAGGAAAGTAACTGTGCAGGCTTATGGATCATTTAAATTAGACTTTACTATTTTGATGTCCTTGCCATTTGTTCTTTTAAATTTCCAGCCTAAGGGGTATATTCGCCTATCCATGTGCATGTGTAAGTCCCATTAAGGCTAATAGGAATTTGGTGCCTGAATCCAAAGAAAAATCTACCTCCTAGATATCATTTTGCACATGTAATGCACAAGAAAAATAACCCCCAAATCCATTTCTCTTCATCCAAAGCACATAAAACAATTATATTCATTATCAGTACAAGATAAAGTACTTGCTTTGGAATTTTAGATCTGCTTAATAAATTTGCAATTTTATGCATTTCTCTTGCTCAAAATTTCCTTCTCCAAATATCCTTTAGGTTGTCTCAGGCTTTGAAGAACCTAGTGATGGATGGAAGTCAAGAGAAATAGGAGTGGTAGGAGTCCATTTCTCAACACGTTCTTCGTTTATTTACATTCTGCAGCACACACACTCATGATGTTTCAAACTTATTTCCACCAGATTCAAAATAAAACGTGAATGAAACACAAAACAGCTTGCCTATATTTTCTCGTTTAAGGCTCTATCTCCTGAGCTTTCCTTTGTATCGCAGTTCCTAACCACGTAAGAAATTTTCAGGTAAGAGTAGGTATTCAAAAGAGATGTTAATTTAAACAATTGTTACATCCCTCTATTTATTTTGGTAGCAGGAAAATATTGGTTCTTCGAGTTGCATTAAAGCCGCGATAAAAACCAGTTTTTATCTTTATACATCTTTCAGAAAAAAAAATTCTACCTCAAGAAATTTCTTTAACAAAGAGAACATTATTTCAGACTCTAACATTTCTGTCTGCCGATTATCATTAGTCATAAGCTGAGTCCTGCACTAAATGTCTAGTGAGCACAGATAATGTTCATTTTGTCTGGAAGACAGGTTGCCGCCTGTCAAGGAGAGATGGAATAAATGACAGGTTTTGACTCTGTGCCTTGCAGGCATATTAGGCTAAGAAATCGCCAACATGATGAAAAATTATTTTGTCAAAAATTTGTAGGTCACCCATCATTGTCTAATGTATTCTGTGATTAATTGCTAGCATAGATCAGCATTATGTCTTTCCAGTGAATCGCTTAATTGTTGCCTGCTTCATGCTCTTAATGTAATGATGAGGCATCTGCTCCTTTCACATGTGCTTTTAAATGCCAGCTTTTGCATCCAGGTTACAGGGTTGGTAATGTGCAACGTAAAGAACTAGTTCAAATTAAAACTTTGGGACCACCTTCCCTTCTTGCTTTTTATGGGTGCGTGCGTGCAAGGCTGAGTGTTGGTGTTAATGTATGTAGATTTTATTTCTGATGAGTGATTATTTGACTGCTCATTTTACGAAGATTTATGGTGTGCTTTCTATCTCCTGACTGCAGTGCTACTCTTATCTTTAATAAAGGAGATGAGGACATTAATCAGCCATTGTCAGGGCTCCTGACTAAGACATTAAATGTACTGTATGGGATAGGTAAACACGCTCCAGATCCTTCTCTACTCCACTAGATCAGGCAAAAAAACACTCATTATATTTATCATAATTTCACATCTGCTGTTTTTGAAGCAATGTACCATGAGGCCATAAACTGTATTACAACTGTGCATAAATTCAACTGATTTGTGGCTGGAGTAACTAATTCCTAAAGTACATTTTAGAAAAACAAGCAGTGAGCCCTGAAATTGCAATTCCATAAAGGCACTAAATTACTGACTGCAGAATCAAAAATTTGCTTGATGTGATTCTGCAGTGACCATTTTATAAAATGTGACAGTGCGCCTGTGATTGAGTCAATAAAATAAGGACGAGTGAGCTGTACACTCAAACAAGATTAAAGAGAAAGGGAATGACAGAGGAGAGACTCATGGTGTACAAGTAGAGGAAAGCATAACATTTCCCCAGAATGGCTTATGGATGCAACTATTAATAGCAGCAATATTGATTTTTCAGTCACCTTTTCTTTATTTTGGAGGCAAAAGAAAAAAATTTAACCTCTCTCTCTTATTCATAGAAAAGTATAATCAGGACCATACTTAATGTTTAACTAGACAGATATAGAATTCCTTTTTTAATTCTGGCATTAGCAATTGACTTCAAATTGCCATGATATTTTCCAAAATTATAAAGGCTAATTCTTTATGGGCTATGTACTTGTCTTCCTTGTTTGTAAGGGCATACATCCAAGTCATCTCTTTGTTCAAGCGTCTAGCTATGTTTAGGTAGGACATGTGTGCATGTGTGCTCCTGCAAGGAGTGGAGTGTCTATTTCCAGATGCCCTTTTGCCCTTGTAAGTGTGCTCTACCTGTACTTGATCTGTACATGAACTTGCAGTAAAAGCAAGGAGTGATTCTTCATACAGGACAAGTAAAACCAGAAATGTCACTGTTTTTGAAGACAAAATTTACTTGACATTTGTTATGATGAAAACCAAAGGCAGACCTGACACTTGGGTTTCTGAGTAGCAGTGTGAGCCCACAAATGAACCTGCTAAGGGTAGCAGCCATGTCTGTTCCTTTGGAAGTAGGATGTTATTATGTGATTATTTTTTAACTGGAAAAAGCAACTGAGGAAAAAAAGTAAATAGCACTGGGATTTCATTGCCTGGATTTCTCAAGATATCCATTGCCTTTCACCAATTATTTTATGCATCTTGGCTATTGAGGTTAGGAATGCCACTGAGATGCTTTTGTTTCATTTGACGATGATACATAACACATTCTTTGTTTAACATTCTGTGTTTGAAAGCTCCTTCTCATTCAACCTGGGCAATTATTTGCTACCCCGGGCAAACTGTGGAGGGCATTTACACAGAACATATTTTGAGGAATATAATCCCATTAGATTTTATTTACAGAAAAGTATATTTTGCCATATTTTATCCCCTTTTCTGACCACTATACTGGTCAACTTTGATAACTGCAAATCTGGAGCTGGCACATTGAATATTTCTCTGTTCTTTACACATAATATCAAGTCAGAAATGGTTGTGTTCATAAGGCATTGCATAGTTTCTATCTAATGGTATCAATCTGTGCATCACAGAGCGTTTCTTTTCCTGACATTATTACTTTACTGAAATTAAGCTTGAAACAATCTGATGTCAGATACTGTATATCTACTTTTATTGCCAGCCTTTCTGAAGCCACCATATTGCCAGGACTGCATCTCATTTCAGATGGGTTTAACCAGATATATATTCTCAAGTTTATTGAGAGTTGGATAGATTACATTTCCCATTCTCAAAGAGCAGGCTAGTCCTTTCAGTGCATTTTACAGAACAAATGTAAATTCCCATGCTGCCGTTGACAAAAATTCATGGTTCTTTTCTTAGTGTCAAAAATAAATCCAGCCTAGCATTGGAGATGAGTAAGTGCAGTACAGTGGAGCAGGCTCCAGTTCACCCTTTCTGATTTAGCAGCAGTTTTGATGTACTTGAGGAATCTGTAAAAGTTCAATTACTATGGTCTAGGCAAAGAGATTTGCTCACACAACAGAGCTACTGTACTTGAGAATGAATTCTAAGGACTCAATGAAATGCAAAGCACTTTCTGAGCGCAGCAAGCTTCTTTACCTCCCATCTCCATTTCTCCCCTTCCTTTTCGCATTTACTTATATCTCTTAGATGAAATCTTTTCCAAAGGCTTTCGTAAAAATATAGTTAAATAAAACACAAGCATAAAAAATTGCCAAATCACTCCATTAAAATGCAATAATAATTAGTCTTTTATTACATTTGGGAATTTATATATTTAGGAAGTCAGGATATACAAAGAAAAGCTATCAAATTTATTAGCAGCTTGACTTGATCTCTTTGTCAAGACTGCTTACATATATATGTTTTAAAGGGAAAAGCAGAATTATATGAAAATGGTATTTATAGCCAAAAGTAAACCAAACACACTGAATCATAGAAAAAATGTTCTCTCAGATATTGTGCATTTTATCAATACAACAAATAGCTCAGGTTGTGGACTGTTTTTGCTTAAATGCCAAGAGTACATCCTTATAAACAAGCAGCATCTTTCTATTTGTAAATACATTTTGATATTTTTCCTCATCAAAGCTAAGGGTTACCTCTTATTATGCATCAAAAATTGGTGTTGCTTACAGAAAAAAAGAAAAAAAAAGAGTATTATATGAAAAACAATATAGCCTACTGCAAGAGTCAGTCCAGATGTGTCTGTTCTAAACATTCTTTCTTTTGTCGTTTCATTTTGCTGCTGGAAAGTTTTTTTAAATTTTTATTTATTTATTTATTTTTTCGACAGGCAGAGTGGACAGTGAGAGAGAGAGACAGAGAGAAGGAAAGTTTTTTTTTTTTTTTTTAAAGATTTATTTATTTTACTTGAAAGTCAGAGTTATACAGACAGAGGAGAGGCAGAGAGAGAGAGAGAGAGAGAGAGAGAGAGAGAGAGAGAGAGAAGTCTTCCATCCAATGGTTCACTCCCCAATTGGCTGCAATGGCCAGAGCTGCGCCGGTCTGAAGCCAGGAGCCAGGAGCTTCCTCCGGGTCTCCCACATGGGTGCAGGGGCCCAAGGACTTGGGCCATCTTCTACTGCTTTCCCAGGCCACAGCAGAGAGCTGGAGAGGAAGTGGAGCAGCTAGGTCTTGAACCGGCACCCATATGGGATGCCGGCACTTCAGGCTAGGGCGTGAACCCGCTGCGCTACAGTGCTGGCCTCATCATTTTGCTGCTGGAAAGTAGAAGCAATTAAGGAATAGATATGATTGAGAAGAGTTAAGACCCACATAATCTCCAGCAGGGGAATGTGATCAGTCTTTTTTAAGGAAGAAGGTTTGGTCCCTAGTTATATATAAAATATCATATGTATCGCCCTAGTGAACAACATAAAGAAGGTGGAAACTTGTGGAATCTCAGATTAAATCCTGTCTCCAGGTACCACGGAGGCAAGGACAACCTTTGGTTAAAGGAGAAGACACATCAGGACAAACTCCCCTACCCAAACACACAAAATGTATTATATAGCATAGTTCATATTTTCCATTCATTCATCTCCCATATATTTAGTGTGATTATAAAATGAAAAAGAGAATATGGGCCCAGCATTTTGGAGCAATGGATTAAGCCACCACCCACATCTGGCATGAGTGCTGGTTCAAGTCCTGGCTACTCCATTTCCCATCCAGCTCACTGCTAATGAGCCTGGGGAAACAGAAGATGGCCCAAGTACTTGGACCCCTGCCATCCACACGGAAGACTCAACTGGTGTTTCAGGCTTCAAGCATTGGCCTGTCCCAGCCCATCTGTTGCAGTCATTTGTAGAGTGAACCAGCAGGTAAAAGACCTTTTTTTCCCCTGTGTAATTCTGCCTTTCAAATAAATAAGTCTTTAAAGAAATTGGCATATGAAAGAATTATCTGAACACTTTGTTTATAGTAGCTCTATTCACAATAGCTAAGATAAGGAATCAACCCACAAGTCCATCAACTGATTACTTGATAAGGGAAATGTGGCATATAGACATGATGGAATATCACTCAGCCATAAAAAATTAAATCCTGTTTTGCAATAAAATGGATGCAACTTGAGACCATTATTCTTAGTGAAGTAAGCCAATTCCCAAAAAACAATTATGTTGAGATTTCTTATTATTTATAGCCTTTGCATATACCCCCAAGGAATAGTGGTTTTCCTACTTACTACTTGTTGAATTCTTTATTGAGTTGAAGATGAAGCTTGTGATTACAAAGTAAATTGAAAATATGTCATCACACAAATGAAAGAAAAATAAGAAAGGAGGAAGGGTGAGAGTGAGGGAGTATGCCAAGTATCATTATGTCCTTAAAACTGTATATATAAAATAAATGAAATATGTTCCCTTCATATAAACAAATAAAAAATTAGAAACAAAAAGAAAATATAACATAAAAAACCCAATTATTTCAACTGTGTAAGTTGGAATACATGATAGCCTTCATGATATTCCAAAATAAAATATCAGGACTGATTTGCTAGATGTTGCACCTACGAAAAGAGATCATCTGTTTTCATCATAAAGCAAAGTTAAATGTTTGAATGATATGTTTACCTTGACTGGACATTATACAATGTACACATAGTACCCCATAAATATGTATAATTTTGATATGACCACTACAAATTTGTTTCATGAAAAATAAAAATAAAATGATCACCAATATATATAGATTTTCCCTAACTGAATACTACATTATACATTTAAAGAAACTTATGTGATCAAAATTTTTGGAGTATGCAGGTCCAATCCAAAGTGCTGAAAGCTTGTCAGATCCCACTGAAGTCTATGCTGTCCAAGATGAAAATAACCAAAATCCAAGGTAAAATCTTGGCATAAAGATATGAGTATATATAAATAAGCTGTCCCTGAGAGCATAAACTGTGGAACTCTGGTACCTATGAAAATGATGGAAGCTATGAAATTGTTAGCAATATTGAAGTAGTTGTAGTGACACCCACTTGCTTATTCATTTAATATGTGTGACATTCTTATTAAGTGCCTGGTACTGGTTTGGGCTCTGGGACTAGAACAGTGACACAGCACAAGTCCACATCCTCTTGTTGTCCATAGGAAAGTTTGAATTAACATGAGATGGGATGATTATCCACCAGGATGACTCTACTGTGATTTGATGAGATAGAGAAGGCCTCCCTGAGGAGGTGACTTCTAAAAAAATTTACATAATGAAGGACAAGGAGCAGCTGACCCCGGGAAAAGGGGGAAGGCCCTGAGAGGAGGCATGGTCCCAATTCAGCGATGGGGGACCTGAAACCAAGACGTGAGATAGAGAGCATCGTAAACTCTATATCCTGGGAGTTCTGTCTCATGGAAATGAGGGTGGGATGGAGAGCAGAGAGTAGCCCGGTCATGTAGGCTCACAAGCACCAAATTAAGATTCTCCTTAGGGCTACCAGAAATGATCACAGGGATTTAAGTAAACAAGAGTGTGATCAAACTGTTCTTTCTAAAAAATTACTTTGGCTGCAATTGATAGGAGTATCTTCAAAATTCTTTCACCATAAACTCCAATCAGGAAGAGTTTTTGGAAAAATCCAATATAAGAATATTTATTTTTATTTATAAATATAATATAGGCTTCACTATGCTAATATGTGTTTATTAAAAAACAAAATAAAACATTTAAGATAATATGAGCGAATGTTGAAATATGGTTCTTAAGATAATATTTATTTTACTTTCATCTATTTTAAAGGCAGAGTGACAGAAAGAGGAGGGGGTGGGCAGAGAATCTTGCACCCACTGGTTTACTCACCAAATGTCTGCAATAGCCCAGAACTGCACCAGGATCTCCTATGTGGTTTGCAGGGGCCCAGGCCATCAGCTACTGCATCTCAGGATGCATTAGCAGGAAGCAGGAAGCTGAATCAGAAGGGAAGTAGCCAGGACTTAAACCAGCACTCCAATATGGGATGCAAGCATCACAAGAGGTCATTTAATCCACCTGCCCCTGAAATACAACTCTTAAAAATTTTAAATAGTATTTCATTTTATAAATACTCCAGTGTCTGTAATTTAAAATTGTATATGTTTATTTTCACATGGTGCATGTTTAGTTTTGATGCCTTGTTGATTATCACTGCATCATTTTGTTGCATATCATTATCTCAGTAAGGCTCTCCCTGACCATAATTTTAAAAATCATTAATCCTGGGTCTGGCATTGAGGCTCACAGGGTTAACCTACAGCATTCCATATCACAAAATGCCTCTTCAAGTTCTGGCTGCTCCACTTCTGATCCAGCTACTTGTTAATGGCCTGGGAAAAGCAGTGGAAGATGGCCCAAGTGCTTAGGCCCCTGCATCCATGTGGGAGAACTGGAAGAAACTCCTGGCTTCAGATTGGCTCAGCGCTAACCATTGTGGTCATTTGCAGGGGTGAACAAGCAGATGGAAGATCTCTCTCCATCTCTGACTTTCAAAGAAATAAGTCTTAAAAAAAGCAATACTTGTTGCTTGGATAAGGTGATGGTTATTACTAGCAATTGTGGGTACTAATTCATATTTCCAATAATCAACCTGACAATTTTAAACATTTTTTGTGAGAACTTTTTAACGTATAGCATGAATGATGCTTAGGAATAAAAGAAGAGTTTGTACCAAAAATACATCTTCATATCACAGTTTTCCTTTTTAAAATCCCGAGTTCAACTTGTGAGAATTTAGTTAAAACTAGCTAATATTACCTGGAAATGTTTTTAGCTGGAGATATGTAAACGATTATGTGGTGGGAAAGGTTGAAAGAAAACACAGGCAGAAGGGCCCTCCCTGCTCTTTTGACATTCACACTTTGCTCAGCCTACATCTTGTGCTGTGAACCGAGTGAGTGAGGTTGTCAGTGTTCAACTGTACAGTAAGTATTAAAAAGATTAATTTGCCTCCTTAGTTTTAGATAAAAATCACTATCAATAGAATTTCTAGTGAGTACTTTGACTCCCCCCGGAAACCTTTTATTTAAGGTAAACAAACTTGATGCATTTCATAAATACAAATTTAAAAACACAGTGATTCTTCCTACCCTACCCACCCTCCCACTCATCTTCTTCCTCCCTCTCATATACCCATTCATGATTTTTTTTTTACTAAGATCTATTTTCAATTAACTTTATACACAGAAGATTAGCCCTATATTAAGTAAAGAGTTAAATGAATAGTATGGAAAAGAAAACCCTGTTCCTCAATAACCTTTTTTTTCTGTAGAAACTGATGTTTATTTTCCGTCAACCTCATTTCCATGTTTGTGTGAGATCGCGTGACAAGCAGCCTAAGACCACTCAGTGGTTGTTCCTACCCACTTGGTGGCCTGAGCTGTGGGTGCTGCAGACTAGTCTTCAGTGGCGGGCTGAGCACTCCAGTCTTCAGTGGGGAACTGCTGAATAGGCACAGAGGGCACCTGCATGCCTTCGGACCAGTCAGCAACCTCAGGCTGAGTAGCAGTGAACTCGGGCGCTGGGGCCATCCATTCACCCTGAAACTCCTCCTTGGTCACAGCTTTTTCAGCGGCGGCCTGCTCTTCTTTTTCAATCTCTTCAGGATCTCTGAGAAGTAGAGATCAGGCATGACCTCCCAGGGGTGTTCACGGGAGATGGTACCACGCATACGCAGAACCTCCCGGGCCAGCATCCACCACATCAGACCCACTGAATGGGCTCCCTTGTTGTTGCACGGGATGGCAATGTCCACGTAGCGCAGAGGCGAGTCTGTGTTACACAGAGCAATGGTAGGCAGGTTCATGTAAGATGCCTCCGTGAGAGGCTGGTGGTCAGCCCGAGGGTCGGTAACCACCAGAAGCTGTGGTTCCCGGAAGGCTGCCTGGATGGATCTGGTTAGTGAAGGTTCCAGGTGTGAAGCGGCCAGCAATGGGAGTAGCTCCAGTGGCAGCAGCAAACTTCAGCACAGCTCTCTGGCCAGTGTTCCTGGAGGATATCACACTGACATCAGCAGGGTTTTCAATGGCCACAATAGCACGAGCTGCCAACAGCAGCTTCTCCCAGGTCCTCTTCAGATTGATGATGTAGATGCCATCACTCTTCCTTTTGTAGATGTACTGTTCCATCTGGAAGTCAAGGTTGGTGCCACCTAGATGGGTTCCTGCTGCAAGGAACTTGAGGACGTCCTCCTCCTTCATTTGCAGGACATCAAGGGCTCCGGACATTGTGACAGCTTCCCCTTAAGTTACGCCGGGAATCAAAAACAACGCCGTATGGACCCCTGGCCGGGTAGCGCGGAAAGGCCTCAATAGTCTTGACAAGGGTTGTTCAAAGTCATCCAAAGTCACCCATCTCAAAATGTCAATTTCACTTCTGTAGATTACCTTTTAGCTACTCTATCAGTTACCACAGATCAGGGAGAACATATGGTATTTATCTTTTTTGGACTGGCTTATTTCGTTAAGTATAATGTTTTACAGATGTATCAATTTTGTTGTGAAGGAAAGGATTTCATTTTTTTCACCACAGTGTAGTATTCCATGGTGTACATATCCCATGATTTCTTTATCCAGTTTTCAGTTGATGGACATTTGTTGATTACATATCTTAGCTATTGAGAATTGAGCTGCAATAAACACTGGGGTATATATAACTCTTTTATACGTTATTTTCGTTTCCCTTGGATAAATTCCCATATGGTAGGTCTATATTCAAATTTTTGAGGTATCTCCATGCTGTCTTCCATAGTGGCTTTACCAGTTTACATTCCCACCAACAGTGGATTAGAGTACCTTTTTCTTCACATCCTTACCAGCTTTTGTCATTTATTGATTTCTGTATGAAAGCCATTTTAACGGGTGAGGTGAAAATTCATTGTGGTTTTGATTTTCATTTCCCTGATAGCTAGTGATCCTGAGCATTTTTTCATGTGTCTATCGGGCATCTGGATTTCCTCTTTTGAAAAATGTCTGCTTAAGTCCTTTGTCCATTTTTTAACTGGGTTGCTTGTATAGTTTTTGTTGAGGTCCTTGAACTCTTTATATATTCTGGATATTAATCCTCTATCAGTTGGATAGTATGCAGATAATTTCTCCCATTCTGTCAGTTACCTCTTCACTTTGCTGAGTATTTCTTTGTGGTACAGAAGCATCTCAATTTGATAAAATCCCATTTGTCAATTTTGGAATTGATTGCTTGTGACTCTGGGGTCTTTTCCAATAACTCTTTGCCTATGCCAATATCTTGCAAACTTTCCCCAATTTTCTCTAATATTTTGATGGTATTGGGTCATAGATTTAGGTCTTTGATCCAGTTGAGTAGATTTTTGTGTCAGGTGTAAAGTAGGGGTCTTTCTTCATACTTCTGCATGCAGAGATTCAGTTTTACCAGCACCATTTATTAAAGAGACTGTCCTTGCTCCAGGGATTGGTTTTAACTTCTTTGTCAAAGATAATAAGTTGGTTGTAAATGTGTGGGTTGACTTCTTGCATTTCTCTCCTGTTTCATTGGTCTATCCATCTGTTTTTGTACAAGTACCAGGCCATTTTGATTCTAACTGCCCTGTAGTATGTCTTGAAATCTAGTACTGTGATGCCTCTAGCTTGGTTTTTGTTGTCTAAGATTGCTTTAGCTATTCAGGGTCTACTGTGCTTCCACATGAATTTCAGCATATTTTTTTCTATATCTGAGAAGAATATCTTTGGTATTTTGATTGGGATCACACTGAATCTGTAAATTGCTTTCGGTAGTATGGACATTTTGATAGTATTATCCAATCCATGAACATGGAAGATTTTTACATTTTTTTGTGTCTTCTTCTATTTCCTTCTTTAATGTTTTATAATTCTCATTGTTGATATCTTTGATGTCCTTGGTTAAATTTACTCCAAGGCATTTGATTGTTTTGTAGCTATTGTGAATGGGATTGATCTTAGAAGTTCTTTCTTAGCCATGGCATTACCTTGTGTATACAAAGGCTATTGATTTTTGTGTGTTGATTTCATTTCCTGTCACTTTACGAAACTCTTTTATGAGTTCCAATGGTCTCTCAGTCAAGTCTTTTGGATCCCCTATATATAGAATCATGTCAACTGAAAATAGGGATAGTTTGACTTCCTCCTACCCAATCTGTATTCCTTTGATTTCTTTCTCTTGCATAATAGCTCTGACTAAACTTTCAGGACTATATTGAATAGCAATAGTGTGAGTGGGCATCCTTGTCTGGTTCCAGATCTTAGTGGGAATGTTTCCAACATTTTCACATTCAATAGGGTGCTGGCTGTGTCATAATTTGTCATAAATTGCCTTGATTGTGTTGAAGAATGTTCCTTCTACACCAAATTTGATTAAAGTTTTCATCATGAAAGGATACTGCATTTTATCAAATGCTTTCTTTGAATCTATTGAGATAATCGTATGGTTTTTGTTCTTTAATTTGTTAATGTGATGTATCACATTGATTTTTGAATGTTGAACCATCACTACATAGCAGGAATAAATCCCACTTGATATGGGTGGATGATCTTTCTGATGTATTGTTGGATTCCATTGACTAGCATTTTCTTGAGGATTTTTGCATCTATGTTCATCAGAGAGATTGGTCTGTAGTTCTCTCTCTGTTGTGTGTTTTTCAGGTTTAGGAATTAAGGTGATGCTGGCTTCATAAAAAGAGTTGGGAGGATTTTCTCCCTTTCAGTTGTTTTGAATAGCCTGAGAAGCATTGGGGTTAGTTCTTCTTTAAATGTTTGGTAGAATTCAGTGGTGAAGCCATCTGATCCTGGGCTTATCTTTGTTGGGTGGGCCTTTATTATTGATTCAATAGTGTCTTGATTTTTGGTCTGTTTAGGTTTTCTAAGTCTCCATGGCTCAATTTAGGTAGGTTGTATGTTTCCAGGAATCTATCCATTTCTTCTAGATTTCATGATTTGTTGGCATACAATGCTTTGTAGTATTTTCTGATGTTTCTTTTACTTCTGTGGTATTTGCTGTTATATTTCCTTTTTCATCTCTAATTTTATTGATTTGAATCTTCTCTCTTTTTTTGGTTAATTGGGCTAATGGTGTGTCAAATTTGTTTATTTTTTTCAAAAAACTGGCTCTTTGTTTTGCTGATCTTTACTATTTCTTTGTTTTAATTTTGTTTATTCCCTATTTCTTTTCTCTTACTAATTTTTGGTTTGGTTTGCTTTTGTTTTTCTAGCTCCTTGAGATGCACTGACAGCTCATATTACTTGGCGTCTTTCCAATTTTTTGATATAGGCACCAGTCACTACAAACTTTCCTCTTAACACTGCTTTTGCTGTATCCCAGAAGTTTTGATATGCTGTACAGTCTTCCATAAATTTCTTAATTTCTCTTTTGATTCCTTCTATGACCCACTGTTCATTCATGAGCACATTGTTCGATCTCCATGTGTTTGCATGTGTTCTAGAGATTCTGGATGTGTTGATTTCCACTGTATTTCCAATGTGGTCAGAGAATAATCATGGTATGATTTCGATTTTTTCAAATTTGCTGAGACTTCCTTTATGACTAGCATGTGTTCTATCCTAGAAAAAGTTCCTTGCACTGGCAAGAAGAAAGTGTATTTAACAACTATAGGATGAAAAGTTCTGTTGACATCCATTAGGTCCATTTGGTCTATAATATTGATTTATTCTGTTGCTCCCGTGCTGATTTTCTGTCTGGTTGATCTCTTCGTTGCTGAGTGTGGGATTTTGAAGTTCCCCATTACTATTGTATTTGAGCCTATGTCTTCCTTTAGATTCATTAACATTTCTTGTAAATAGTCAAGTGCCCTGTAATTGGGTGCATATATGTTTATTACATATTACATATGTTTATTACATATTCCTGTTGAATTGATC